>NC_092867.1:84186-85892 GCF_032062135.1 Pyxicephalus adspersus | reverse complement strand
ACATGGGGTATCCGTGTTCCCCTCAGAATTTTTTTTCAGCCGGGTGGTAGGAAGCTGTTGCCGGGTGGCGAAAAAGGGGGTGTGGCAAAACACAGCAAATTTAGTGCTCCCAGTTGTTTATGCCATGGGTAATAAGTGCTGGGCGCCTAGGATTGGTAACAGGCGGTAAGTGCCGGGCACCTAGGATTGATAACAGGCGGTAAGTGTTAAAATCTCTACCTAGCAAAATGTGCTGCCTGCTCTGTTACACATATCTGTCTGCATCTTACCTCAAACCTTAATTTCTCTGAAATTAAGGTGCAGGGAAACAAAAATATAGGTGGAAGTGGGAGACACGTGTGGCTATCATTACAACATTAAAAAAAAAAAGCATCGGCGACACATGGGGTATGATGGTGATGTGGGAGGGCCAAACACAGAAGGAGTATAAGAATGATCCAAGCTGGCCAAGCCAATGGCAAGCACGATATGTCACGAGAGAGACGTGGGACAGTGAAGCACTTGAGGAACAGGATGTTGAGCAACCGACACTGGCACCCATTGGATGTTTTCCCCAGAGAGTTGTCGCCGGCACAGAGGCCCCCAATTGGACGGCTGTCGCCGACACACAGAGGCCCCCAAATGGACGGCTGTCGCCGGCACAGGGGCCCCCAAATGGACGGCTGTCGCTGACACACAGAGGCCCCCAAATGGACGGCTGTCGCCGACACACAGAGGCCAGCCAGACATTGGAGACATTTCAGACACATTATCAGATTGTTCATTCATAAACTCGCTAGCAATGTGGAAAAGGAACGATTATTATTATTAGACAGTACTTATATAGCGCCGCCATATTAAGCAGCGCTGTACAAAGTCCATAGTCACGATTGGCGATGATTCCCTGATTGGGCAGCGGATGATGGGTTACCTCTGTAGCCGGGTGACAGCACAACACAAGGGTCCCGCTCCACCCACCTATCCTTCTCTGTGCCTCACCGTACAGTCTTTGCACACAGCGGAGCGGCTCGCTAATCCAGTCTCCGGTATCGGGCGGACACGTGACTCCACCAGAGAGTAACATTCTTCTCACACCAGTCGCTACTCAGCCAGTGGCGGGAAAGTGTCGTCATCACAATTAGGGTGGAGTAAAACTGCAAAGCGGAAACCGTTTCTTGGAGGCCATGTTGCGAATGGCAAGACAATGTCACATGACGGATCAGCCGACGTGTAATTGGCCGTCACTTCGTTACAGTCACGACACTAGCCAACCATTGAGCTGAAGATTTCCCGGCTTCGATTGGTTTAAAAAATCAGAGAGGCGGAAAAAATACAGCGTTGAGTGTGCTGATTGGACGAGGAGCTGTCAATTTGCTGGATCCGGCTGGAGACGTGGAGCCGCCGTGTCAGGGCAACATGGCGGATAAGAGAGGAAGCCGGGCACCCTTTGGGGCCACCACTGGCAGTACCAATAATAACAACAACCTTCTGTTCTCAAGCGGGGAGCTCAGCTTCAGCGTCCCCTTCCTTCCGGTCACCGGGCCCGTACGGAGTGGTATGTGTTTAGTGTACGGTGCACCGGGTGATGCCATCTCCTGAGGGTACATTGTATGCATAGGAGGCCAGTATACCGTACAGCAGGGCTGGGGGCTCTGAAGGGTTTACCCTGCTTATTGCAGATACAGCGCTATGGTATATGTTGGTGCCATATAAATCCTGTATAATAA
>NC_092867.1:82503-83594 GCF_032062135.1 Pyxicephalus adspersus | reverse complement strand
GCTATGGTATATGTTGGCGCCATATAAATCCTGTATAATAATGAGTGCAGGTACAGCGCTATGGTATATGTTGGGGCCATATAAATCCTGTAAAATAATCACTGCAGGTACAGCGCTATGGTATATGTTGGCGCCATATAATTCCCGTTTCTGAATTGCAGATGAGTCGGTGGAGGTCGGGGAGGAGGACAGTTTCTTGGGACAAACCTCCAGTGTGACTTGCAGCCCCCCGCAGACCTTCAGTTATTTCTCACAGACGACGAGTCTCAGCAGCTCCAACGACCCGTTTGCCAGTATTGGACAGAGCCCGATGTCTGCATTACCTTCCACATGTGCCGCCTTCTCCAGGTCTCCGCCATCTTTACCCTCCACTAATGGACAAAATATTATCAGCCCTTCAAGGACCGTGCCATTATATTCTAGTGATGTGGGAGGAGCCTCCATCTGCCCTCCCCCAAGCAACCTCCCTCCTGCTACTTCCTCCCAGACTGGCTATAACCCCTACCGTCAAAACAGCCAGAGCAGTCGGGTTAATCCCTACCTGGCCCCGCCGCAGCTTCAGCCAGACCCTTCCACAGGGGGGCAGGCTTTTCAATTACCCCCACCTAATGTTTACACCTCTGGCTCCCTGCCACCGGTAAGATTTATGTACGTGTTTATAATGTATGGGTGGGGGGATCCTGAAAAGGTTCTGATTTCTAGGGGTAAACCGATGTATAGAAAGTGAGACGTGTAATGAGAAGCCCAGCGGGTTCTGTCACGGCTTTATAATCAGCAGATAGTACGGGCCAATTCTGCCCCGAATGTAATCATTCCCAATCACATCTGGCAAACTTTCCATGGATGGCAGGCCGCACTGCCGACATAATATTATATAGTAATATTGTATAATAATGTATAATGTATACTAGTGTGTAATAATAATATATAATAATGTATAATGGTAATAATGTTATATAATAATAATATATAGTAATAATGTATAATAATAATATATAGTAATGTATAATGGTAATAATAATGTTATATAATAATAATGTATAATAATAATATATACTAATAATATATAGTAATAATGTATAATGGTAATA
>NC_092867.1:27491-82164 GCF_032062135.1 Pyxicephalus adspersus | reverse complement strand
TATAATGGTAATAATAATGTTATATAATAATAATGTATAATAATAATATATAGTAATAATGTATAATGGTAATAATAATGTTATATAATAATAATAATATATACTGAAAGTCATTTTCCTGTGGGCCATACATGGAGGAGTGATAAATCTCAGCACTGACATCCGTCCGGCACAAATTGTATTTACAGCTCACTTGGGGAACATTTGCTGGGGATACTTGTTGTGTACACTGATGGACAATTTATATTCTATAGATTGATGTATATTCATTTTCTAATTCTCATTTACAGCCACCCACAGCATATCCATACATGACGACAGCAGGCACACAGCCACCATTCCCCAGGACTACTACTCCCACTGTGCCACAATTTATTCCCAACTTGTATGAGCCCGTCCAGCCTCACTGGTTCTTCTGTAAACTGGTGGAAGGCCGTGAGGTCTGGTCTCCTTTTAGCATGTACGACTCTGCAAATCTGGAGAAGGTATACAACTCTGGTAAGTGACTTCTCTCATATCTTCTAATAAAATATACAAACTTTTGGGAGCAGGGATCCCTTTATGAAGGAATTCCATTTTGTCTCCTGTTTAGTTCAGCCGGACCCAGAGAGTGTAGTGGTGAGTACAGCCGGTGGGCGATATGATGTCTACCTGTATGACCGGGAGATGAAAGCTGTGTACTGGGAGGAGGAGGATTTGGAGGTTCGGCGTTGTTCCTGGTTCTACAAAGGAGACACGGACAGCAGATTTGTCCCATACAGCGAGGACTTTACTGAAAGACTGGAGGTACGTGGTAGTTGTAATGGCTTTTGACTTATTGGAAAGTATTTGTGATGTTTGTTGCCTCCATTTCAGGCAGAGTATAAGAAGGCAGTGACAACTAATCAGTGGCATCGAAGACTGGAGTTCCCGGGCGGAGAAACCATTGTGATGCACAACCCCAAGGTGGGTGCAGTTTGTCATATTTCTTTGTGAATCCTTCATTCATCTTTTGCAGGCGTGGCAATCCCCTAGGACCTTGGGGAAAATTCTGAAGCTTCTGTGATAACAGCATAATTGGGCATGAGTTACCCAGAAATTTTGCAGCCCCAGAATGGCTTAAGATTTTGGTCTGCCCTTACCTGGTGTTATATTTTGCAGGTGATTGTCCAGTTTCAGCAGTCGGCAATACCCGATGAATGGGGGACCCCACAGGATGGGCAGTCCAGGCCTCGTGTGGTGAAGAGGGGTATAGATGACCATGATGAAATTCCAGATGGTATGGACTGGTGCTGGGCTAACGGACTGGTGCTGGGCTAACGGACTGGTGCTGGGCTAACGGACTGGTGCTGGGCTAACGGACTGGTGCTGGGCTAACGGACTGGCTGCTTTAAAGTATGAGCCATGTCCCTGCAGTGACTAGGGGGCAGCACAAAAATAAAATTGGCATCGGGCGGTCTTGGGTAACCTTTCAGACAGTGAAGGAAATATGCTTTTAGATAAATGAATACTATCTTTGCTGTGTGTAGCCTCCTCTGTTAATGTTTCAAAAATAAGTTAAAAATACTTACAGTGAAATCTGTTTGCATCTGTTGGTTTTCATTTCATGGTAACAAGGCTTTATAGAATATGGCATGTAGTTCTATCAGACTGAGGCCATGCTAATTTAAAAATACCTCTCTTCCTGATACGCCCTTCAAAAATGTCCACCTTCAGGCGCAGATCAGAATATGGGCCTATAATAAAGTACCTGGCAAGTTACTGGGTTATTAGGGGACCTACAGTGAGGGAAAGTAGTATTTGATCCCCTGCTAATTTTGTACGTTTGCCCTCTGACAAAGAAATGACCGGTCTATATAACTGTAAATATATATAATACAACAACAAAAGAACCCTCAAACGCCCAGTGCCCAAAAGTCAGAGCTTGCTGTGCATTGTAATGAGTGAAATAAGTATTTGATCCATCCACAGACCCATTTTCAATGCCCTGGCTGAGGGAAGGACATTTGACAGTACATGCCCCAGTCCATTGTCCCTTCGATGTGGTGAAGGTGTCCTGTCCCCTTAGCAGAAAAACACCCGCAAAGCATAATGTGTCCACCTCCATGTTTGATGGTGGGGATGGTGTTGTTGGGGTCATAGGCAGCATTCCTCCTCCTCCAAACACGGCGAGATGAGTTGATGCCAAAGAGCTCAATTTTGGTCTCATCTGACCACAACACATTCACCCAGTTCTCCTCTTGATCATTCAGATCTGTTCATTGGAAAATCGCAGACGGGCCTGTACATGTGATATCCTGAGCAGGGGGACCTTGTGGGCTTTGCAAGATTTCAGGCCTTCACAGAGCAGTGTGTTACCAATTGTTTTCTTGGTGACTATGGTCCCAGCTGCCCTGAGATCATTGACAAGTTCCCGTCACTGGTCTCATGATCATTGCAACTCCAGGAGGGGAGATCTTGCATGGAGCCCCAGACCGAGGGAGATGACCGTTGATTTGTGTTTATTCCATTTGCTCATTATCGCCCCAACTGTTGTCACCTTCTCACCAAGCTGCTTGGCGATAGTCTTGTACCCCAGTCTAGCCTTGTGTAGGTCTACAATCTTGTCCCTGACATCCATGGACAGCTCTTTGGTCTTGGCCATGGTGGCTAGCTTGGAATCTGATTGGTTGTTTCTGTGGACAGGTGTCTTATATACAGGTAATGTAACAAGCTTGGATCCCTTACAGAAGGTGATCCTAATCTCAGCTCCTTACCTGCATACAGGGAGACACCTGGGAGCCTTAAATTTGGCTGGATGATAGAGGGTCAAATATTATTCACTCATTACAATGCACAGCAAGCTCTGACTTCTCAGCACAGAGTGTTTGAGGGATCTTTTGTTGTTATTCTCTCACAGCTACAATAATCCTCCCATTACAATTATAGACCGGTCATTTCTGTGTCAGAACGCAAACATACAAAATCAGCCGGGGACCAAATACTTCTTGCCCTCACTGTATGTGATATTATGTGACCTCACTAGAAAGATGCCCGGTTGAAGGAAACTTGATGTTCAGGTATGTGGTTCTGAGAATATGTTCTCTGACAGGTGAAGTTCCACAGGCCGATCATCTAGTGTTCATGGTGCATGGAATTGGGCCAGTGTGTGATCTGCGTTTCAGAAGTATGGTGGAATGTGGTAAGTGACCTCCGTTTTGTCTTTTCCTTTGAGATGTATAAAATAGACAAAAAAATGGGGAGGATGGAGGAAGTATATGGTTTTCAGGGGAAAAAAGGTAAATACAGAAGATTATCAGAGTAAGGAGCAGAAATGGGTTTTACAGTGTTGGTATATAAGTTGGGGTAATAAACAGAGGGGGTGGTGCAGAGTTGGGGAAATACCTAGCCTTATGTGATTGGTGGAGCAGGGGAAAGGGAAAATGATTAAGCTTTTCGGGGCAGAGTCCTCTCCTCCTGTGTCACTGTCTGTATCTGTCTGTCATTTGCAACCTCTAATTAATGTACAACACTGCATAATATGTTGGCTCTATTGAAATCCTGTTAAATAATAATTTAATAATAATGAATAAAGCTTATGGATGGGGGCAGAAGAGGGGGAGCTGTGGGTGGTGGTGATATCTTCATCCTGGAATCAAGTTGCTGTCAGTCTCAGTTGGATGTACCTGGGGCTCTAAGGTCTTTTGTTATGGCCTGCAGGCCTTTTTAACGAATTTGCCTCTTTTTTCTGACTTGAATTGCAAAGGCCACTTGTGCACTTTCAAGCATTTTAGGGTTTCCAACTTACCCCAGGCTTCTGAGCTATTGGCCACAGAGAGCTTGTTTAATTCTTTAAGGAAACTGCTTACTGACCAGTGGACAACTGGTAAAGCTTGACTAGCACTTTGCTTCCTTCTGTGCGGTTTCCTTAGGTCTTAGGGTTGTGGTTAGAATCTACTTTTCCAGTTATTTCTCTGTAATGACTGAAACCGATGGATTGCCCCCCCAGCAATGCTGGCTTTGTGTCGATTTGGTACATATTTTGTTCAGAAGCGCTCTGTTCTCTCTGTGGATTCAGCCATTCCTCACTTTTACAAGGTGATTGCTATACTGGCCATGACCAAACTTTATGCAGGGACGTACAAATCAGATCAGGCTTTCTCAGGAACTTTTGAGCAAAGTATCATTGCTCTTCTACCACTTGTAAAAACAGGTAATGGGGTTTCATACCCAAAGGGTGCATTTATCCCACCTTAAACCTGTAAATGTTTACATTTGATTCTAAAATCCATATTGATTTACCAGATCTGGTATTACCTCCCTCAAACATGGAGTCATACTTTCATGTCCCAATTTTTCCAGTTTGTAGCCTTCCATCCAGCCTCGGTGATATATTTGATGCTCTAGGCCAGGAAGTCAATCCACAGGGTCTATCCTCAGAAATTAAATGGATGATAAATTTGGTCTGAATCTAGGGCTTTAACACCAGCAGTTTCTACCAATCCAGTACCATCAAAGAAAGTCTCTGCTCTTTCTATTCTGTTCCATAGATCATTGGCCTCTCACTCTTTTATTAAATCTGAACTCTAATCTGCACCTAAATGACACCCAAAGCTCTCCTGCTTCCCCCTATGTAGTATCCTTTAGTACTCTACTTGTGTGACCAAACATCCTTGTGAATGACAGCAGAATAGTAACTGCAGGAAGTACCGGGGATCTTTCAGTTTACAGCACGCTGTCTCATATACTGTAGTGGATCACAGGCATTCCATGACAGACTGCCTGCAGACCACCCTAGGAAAAGCCGACACATGAGACTAAATGGCTGACACGACGAAAAACTGAAAGAGAATAGACCAGGACAAGACGGATGGGAAGAAGTGAGCTAAACGATCCCGTTTGTCTACCAGACAGGAAATGAGATGGGTCCAAGATACCTGTTGTGGCTTCTAATGCTTGGTGTGTGTGTCCGTGTGCAAATACTAATCACTGTCAGTACATCGGCACATCTGTCCGGAGTTTAGCTTTAGAAACTTTGTAAATGGGTTCTTCCATGTTGTTCCCCCATCTGTTCTCTGTTTTAGTGGGACGGCAATGTGACTGCATTTAGCTGGACACCTCAGAATTCATTCATTCGGCTGCTTCTGTGTCACATCATTGATAAACACTAGTGTTAAGGTGTAGATGTTTCCTACACCTCCCCATTCCAGAGAAATTGTGTTTCCAGTGTTAGAAATGGGCAGTAATGTGTAACAGGGCAGTGCGTTTGCCATAGTAATGAAATTTTAGTGTGTGTGTGTGTGTGTGTGTGTGGGGGGGGGGAGTTATCGCACCTACACCCCACCATTCTAGGGAAATTGGGGTTCAAAGAAGAGAAGCAGACGGGGTAACATAGTATGACAGTCATAGGTTTGTGAGAGATATAAATAAATTTAGGGGCCTTTCCCCAATGCTCCTTTCAATGTAAGTGGCCCTGCGGGTCCCCAATTTGCATTTTTGATTTAGGACTCTCAGGTGCACTTGCTTTTAATACTTCAACCCCAATGTTGTATTTTCACACAATTCTGATTTTACAGTTCTGATCCCCATATCATGAACTTTGTAAAAGCTGGGGGTCGTGAATGGTGCTAACTATGTGTTCCCTGTGCACCCTGAAAATTACAAATCATTATGACATACAATTTAGGGGATATGAAGGTTTATACACAGAGAGCTGTAAGGCTGAGGAATGTGACATGCAGCATTTACACACACTGCTCTGATGATGTCATTACACACGCCCACTGGGCGGAGACATTGTTTACACAATGTGTTTTTTTTTTCTCCAAAGACTCGGTACAGCTATGAGAGGGGGAGGGGCAGCCTGTGCTCTCCTCACTCCGCCCGGCTCCAATCGGCAATCGGCTCTTATCAGCGGAGAACGGAGCGAGCAGAGCGGCCTCACCGGTGTCCGCTCAAAGCTGCTGAAAATGTACCGAAATGAATAATCACAGCAGGCCCCCAGTAAAATCATAGGAGTTTTGAAGGGTGGTGATCAGATGCGATGGCAGGTTTAGTGAGAGTACTTCCATCTTTTGGGCATTGATATTATATTCAGATGGGAGACCATATTTCTCCAACCCTTTCTAAAGGAGTGATGTAAGAGGGTTGTGTAAGGGTGAAGAGGATGTCGTCTGCATGAAGAGAGATGGTATGGGGGCTCCACTGATATCTACCCCCTTGATGTCCTGATTGGCCCTGATAGCGGCTGCGAGGGGCTTTAATAAAAGGGCCAGTAAGCGTGACAATGATCGTCATTCCTGTCTTGTCCCATTATTGATAGGGAAAGATTCGGATGTGGCATAAGGTAGCTTTACTGTGGCTGATGGCGTGATGTAAAGTTTACTGACTGCATGCAGGAACAGACCTCTAATCCTGAAGCGGCGTAATATGGCGAACATACACGGACAGCTAATGTGATCAAAGGCCTTCTCTGCATCCAGGCTAAGTAATAGGGATGGCATGTTACTTTTATTTATGGCATCTATAAGTAATATAGTTCGTGTGTTGTCACTGTCATGGCTAAAGAGTATGAAACTTGTTGGTCCATATGCATAATTGAGGGAAGAGGTTTTCTGCCTTTTACCCTGATCAAGACCTTGTTCTTCTGCCCCTTTCTCAATCTACTTTTCATCAAAACAAAATGTTTATACTTTGCTGTAAAAAAAGGACTTAACATTTGGAACATTGTGGACTCTTTGGTGCTCAAGGAGGTATGCCGGATCTACAAACTTCACTCCCTGCTACACCTCAGGTTTTCCCCTCCCAACCTTGTGTCACAGCACTAGTAGATTTCCATGGAGCCCTCTTGAGCTTATTGAAACAAGATGTCATTGTCAAATTCCTGTGGCACAAAAGTTCCAGGGTGTTTACTCCAATCTGTTTACCATCTCAAAGGCGGCATGTAATCTACCAAATTTGTCATCACCTTCCTTTGTATTACTGTTTGTGTTTTTCCTTAATTTTAGAGTACCATGTTCGGACTCTGCTAGTCATGTGGTGAGAAAAGCCAGGTAGTCACATAGGGCCCTTCATTGGGAGCTTTCCAGATCACCCAAGCTGTTGGCATTCATTTAGTCTTTCCCTGTCCTCAATGACTTAGTCAGTAGGCCAAACGTTGGAAGCTACCTAACTCTCACTGTTCTCCACCATCTTCTGATGACAATCAATCTGTTCCTGTTTATAGAATCATGTTTTCAAACTACGGCATGTTGATAGAGTATATACATCTTAAAGCGTACCTAAACTTTCACTTTAAAAGGGTTGTCTACCCTTTTATTTAAAGTAAATTTCTGTTGGTTTGTGTTTTTTTTTTTTTTTTTTTTTTATTGCAACACCCTAATAAAAAAAAAAAAAAAAAAAAAAAAAGTACAGCACTGCCCTCTTAATTTTCGATCGCCTAGGCAATCGAGAATGAATGGGAGTGCAGAGCCTCCTGGGTCACCTACGTCATGCACTTGGCTGCTTTCACCAAAAGTGCCGTTCAAAAAATTGCCGATCTCACTGCGCATGTATTTTTTTCCCCTTCTAATTTACATCATCAGATCTCGCGCCTGCGTCGGTTGACGTAGGAAGACGAACACACAAAAAAATATATATATGTATATCAGGACGACGTGGGACCCGATGGAAGAAACCTCCCGACGGATCGACTGCTCTGCAGGATTTGAAGGTAAGTGTGAGTTTTTTTGTTTTTGTTTTGGGCTTACTTCCTCTTTAAGATATAACCTTTTATATAATAAAAAGAATAGTGATGATGATGAGTTGATTTCATGGATGGTAAATTTGTGTTTCACTTTGTTATATTACTTGGTTTAAAAATAATTAAATTACTGTTTACTTGATTGCGTGTAGATTATTATTAGTATTAGTCTTGCTTTGTTTTTCTCACACAGTGGATGACTTTAGAACCATTTCCCTGAAGCTGCTACAAACTCACTTCAGAAAGTCCCTAGAAGAATGCAAGGTGCGACGTGTGGAGTTCCTGCCTGTGCTTTGGCACAGCGCCCTCCATGGCGATGCCACGGGTGTGGACAGGTCAGTAGAGTTCTTCCTACACAATGTTGTTTTTTTGTGATCATAATGAGGGTTCCATTATCCAAAGAACATTACAGACTGTCCATTACAGGAGAGGAGGAAAGGAATAATAAATGTGTTCTCCTATATCAAATTCTTTTTCAATAAAATTCTCTTCTAATGTATCCAAACCCCAAACATAAATGTTGTACATAAAATCCAATTATTCCTTAAAGCCCAACTCAATCAAAAGCAATCCTTTGTCCTGCCTTTTAGTTTCTTGTTACTAGGTTAAGTGCTTACAATTGATTACCACCTACTTCCGGTGACTTCAAATTCTACCTCCTCATGTAGACACTTGGTTTCAACTGTAATGCAGGGATGCTGGAAAGTTTAGTCTGCCATCTTTTGTTCTTCCTACTTTGGGTGTCACATTCTATTATTATTATTATTAATAATATTAATAAGTTCTATAATAGTATTGTTAGTCCATAGTGGTGTCACTAACTGTCCCTCAAAGGAGCTCACAATCCAATGTCCCTACTATAGTCATATGTATTTCATACAATCTAAGGTCAATTTTTAGGGATAAGCCAGTTAACCTAACTGCATGTTTTTGGGACACAGGGAGAACCTACAAACTCCATGCAGATAGTGTCCTGGCTGGGAATCGAACTCAGGACCTAGCGCTGCAATGGCCTGAGCCCCTTGCCCACATGCTGTCACATGGTCATGTCTGATTAGCCAGCCCTCTGGCTGAATTTGAACATCAGAGGAAGTGGCTGTAATGCAGCATTTGGCATTCTTATCATAGCAGTTCAAAGAACTTCTCCTGTGTCATTGCAGATTAGAAGAAAATTTCATCATCAAGGAGAAGACCTTTTTTGTAAGGAAAAAAGAATGAGGAAGTGTTCTATCTCCCCAACAGATGATTTCTTAGCAGATTTCTATTTATTTTGTCAATGGTATTAATGTGTACCCTAATTGGCTGTCACTCCAGCCTTTTATGAAATGAGTTCCCAAGTTGCAACACATTGGTGATATGATGGGTTATAGTCAATTTACATGGTGTTGATTTCAAAGCTTATTTAGTATATATTTTGTTTGCCTTAAGTAGGAGGCTTCCCTGTTCTGTCTTTGTAGGCGGATCAAAAAAATCACATTGCCAAGCATTGGACGTCTTCGACACTTCACCAATGAGACCCTTCTGGACATTCTGTTCTACAGCAGTCCCACCTACTGCCAGACCATTGTAGACAAAGTCAGCTTGGAGATGAACCGGTTGTATGAACTTTTCATGAGCCGAAACCCAGATTTTACTGGAGGGGTGTCTGTGGCAGGTCACAGTTTAGGTATGTTATCTAGCCTTCTAATATTTTTAGCTTTAGTTGCTTATCTTGGGTTTTTGGAGAACCTAGGTTGATTAGCTGCTAGTATTGATTTTAGTATAATCTGGCACATGTAGTTATGATTGCTTATCATGTTCTTCTTACTGGTACATAAACAATGGTCTCTTATTCAGTAGATGTATTTTGAAGTTGCATGAACAGTCACCCATTTTTACAGAATTACTTTGTCCTTACTTCTCTATATTTCCAGGCTCCCTGATTCTGTTTGACATCTTGTCCAACCAGCAAGATTTGACAGCTACACCAACAGTACAGGCTTCACCTCCTGATACCAGCTCTGCCAAGAAGCAAGAAGGTGTAGGAGATAATCATGTAAGTTGGGTTTACTTGTTTGTAATGTTCTTACTCTTTTGTAAAAGATATTCTTCAGTACATATAGCAGGCTATAATCGTTAACAATAAAGTTACAATTGCTATCATAACATAATTAACCACAATATAAGCAGATAATGTTCCCCTCTTTAATGTACAGTGCTGCATAATATGTTGAAAAATCCTGTTTAATAGTAAGAACGTAAACAAGTATAACAATGGATAAGTGTTCAAAAATAGTACTCCCAAAATTCCCTCGTAGGGAAGTGCTGCCAACCCCAAACAAGGAAGATAGATAGCAGGGTTTTTGGCAACAAAAACAACTGCATTCAAGGATAATTGCTCTTAGAATACTATATACAAACAATAAATGTTCCAGATCTGATCATATATGGTTGATAGATTCTCACAAGAGGAGCTGCGGCTGCAGTGCCTTCTTTCCCTCCCTGCAGCTTTTCTGGTTCACTCTTTCAGTGCCAAACTTAGGTTTTGGGGACCTTCTATATAGGGTTATTCGCCCCTTTTTGGTAAAATTTTTCTCTCTCCACCTCAAGTCAAATGAGTGACGGGTAACAGTCTAACGCCCATAGAGACGTGTGCAGCAAAATACCGCATCCAGTACCTCTGTTATTCTTAGCTACTGTGCAGTAACCCCTGAAGAAGCTCCTACCAAGTGAAACGTGTCAGGTCTAGTGCTTTCCTGTTTAATAAGAATTAATATAACAAAGACTTGTAGAGTGTGCAGTACTACCTGGATCAGTGAGTGTACTAAACTTTAACTTGAAGCTTTTAATTTGAATACCCTGTATTGACATTGGGGCCCACTTTAGGCAGAACTAAAGTGAAAAATAAAAATAAATCACACCTTTAATCCCGCAGATCCCTCGATTGTGCTGGATCTTTCCTCAATCAGGTTCCGAGCTGTCTTGGAAATGTTCCTCGTCCTGCCGCGGAGGAAGCGCTGGGTGCCGCCATCTTCTTCCTTCTGGGTACGTCACCGGATCTCGCACTGTGCAGGAGCGAGATTTGGATGATGTAGCCTACTGTAAAAGGGGAAAAGGAGTGCCGATCTCACGGCTCATGCGTGAGATCGGCATTTCTTTGCCATCGGTGAAGGAAAATGTATAGAAGGAGCAGCCAAGATCCTCCTTGGATGCCTAATGTAGGTATCTTGGGAAGCTCTGTGCTCCCATTCATTCCTGATCGCCGCCTTATGCTATGACACGTCTGACCAACCAAGTGGGAAGAGTACACTTATTCACTCCAGAGAAAAAGACCATCCTGGATTAGTAGCAAAGTCCAAGGGGTTATAGATTTTTTTTTTTTCAAGTTGCTTTAAGATTCCAATGCAAGATGCTTTTCATGTGCTTGAGGTGTAGAGAGGCCTCTGGTACATTTTTGATTTGGGCAGATGATGATAGAGGTTTATAAACTGACACAAGATACTGGATAAAACAAATCAGATGAATATCTTAGGGATGTGAATTGATTAGGTTTACACCCCCACAAGTGGAGCATTTTTGTCAGCACAGCCCACATTTATTGCCAGGGAAGAGATTTAGCACTGACTTTTTGGGACCGTCGACCACTTAAGATATAGGAGTCCTGCCTGGTTCTCCATGATTGCAGCATACTTTTCATTCTAACCTAATGCTCTAATAGATATGGTGTTTTTTGTGCAAATCACCTGCTGTAGACTTTATTAGCTTTTTGTTCTATTCTTTAAATTCCCTCCAGCCTCAAAGTCTTCCTGACAATGTAAGCAGTGCATTATTTGCAGCTGATACACTCACCAAGCTGTTCTGTGTTGAATCCAGTAGTAAAATATAATAATAAATATTTAAATGATTTACTTGTAAGTTTCTCTATTCCCGATGGTCAATATGGCTGATGTATTCCTCCTCCCCCTCACTTTTACACAGTCTTTGATTCCATGGTTCTTTATTAAACTACGATTCCCAGGTATCCTTAGCTCCGCAACACCCCCCCCCCGTATTATTGTTTTATATCATATGTGTATTTTGCTATGGTCCTTATTGGATCTACAATTGCTCTATTTTCATGATGTTCTTTCTTATGACTGTACTGATGGAATTTATCTTTTGAAATGCAAATAAAAATAGATTTAAATGTTTCTCTAAAATACTTTGGGTGGTGTATATTTATTCTAGTTTATTCTTTTAGGGCAGGTTTTTGGAACTACCAGAGTCCAGTGAATCGGAGGTGGTACAGGAAGGTCTGCCTGACCTACAGGAGGCCCTGGAATCGCTCAGCTTGTTGGAGTACATCACTGTGTTTGACAAAGAGAAGATTGACATGGAGTCTCTGGTAATCTACCTTGTGAACTAGTAAAGGGTTGGCTAGTTGCACAGCATCTGAGAGCTGTGCTTATGTAATAATAAACATAAGCAGCATAGTGCGGCCCACCGGATTGCTAGTAACATCCTAACATACAAACTTCGTCAGTGTCTCTTGGAATCCGCTACAACACTAAAGATACATAAGCTGGTATTCCTCTGCTGCTTCTCTAAAATCTTTGATGAACTTTACTCATTTCTTTAGTTTTCCTGAGGCCATCTAAGCATACCCCAGTGGTATCCAACAAGAACAAAGAGAACAAGAGGATATTTTTGGGTCACATAAAAGTATTTTTTCCATTATACTAAAATAATTTGTAGATTTAATTTATACTATATATTTTAAAACATTAGTTTGAATTAAAGTCAAAGTAGAGGGCAGCATTATTGGCTCAGTGGCTAGCACTCTGGCTTTTGCAGTGCTAGATCCAAGGTTCGAATCTTAGTCACTATCTGCAAGGAGCTTATGTGTTCTCCCTGTGTTTGCCTGGTTTTCCCTCTCACATCCCACAAAAAAAAATGAAGATAGTAACAGGAAACAAATTTAGTGCAAAATAGGCCTAAAGCAATATTTCATCCCATGCAAAGGCCACTTTCTCATGGACACACATGAAGGTGAACGTTCAATCTTCCATACATATACATATCCTTTAAGAAGAAAAGTCATATTATGAGGTCTACAGTAACATGTATTATGATATCAATAGTCAAAATATTTTTAAAAAATCATTGTAAACCTTTTTCTAGAAAAATCTGTGATGAATGATTAAGTACATTCCTGATGGTATGAAACCACCATTATGGCTGGGTCTACATGGACGTTTTTTAAAAATGCATGTAAACGTTCCTATTGCGTTTTTTGCACTTTTTTTAGCGTTTTAAAACTTGCCTTTAAAATGTTAAAAAAAAAAACGCCTGTGCCTCATTTTCCTACGTTTTTTCATGTTTTTTTGTGTTTTTAACTAATTTGCATATTAGGTGCTCAAAAACGCAGGGAAAACGTCCCATTGAAATCAATAGAAGCGTTTACCCACGTTTTTGGGCGTTTTCCAGCATAAAGCCAGCGGTTTAATTTTTTTAAACGTGGCAAGCAACGTTTAAGATAAATGTCATAAACGTGCCTCAAGAAAACGTCCTGGTGTAGATTAACCCATTATAATGCATGGGGATTTCAAACAAGCCTCAGGTTAAACGCTGGGAAAACAGTCCATGTAGACTAAGCCTAAATACCACTTTGAAGGTACAAAACATTTTGTTTTTACAATATAAAAAAAGGGATCTGAATTTCCAAATTTAAACCTTGCAAACCGGCAAGGACATTGCATGTCACTTCTGCAATAAAGGACCTGCCTGCTGTTTAGTTCTGCTTTAAGACACAAAAGCAGAACTCCTGAATATGCAAAGATATTCCTCCTACCCCAAGCAAATACTTTGAAGAGCCTATTTTTCTTACTACATCTGCAAGTCTTATGAGTATGTCTTTATTAGTCTAGCATATCCTTCAAGGCAAAACTTGTTCAAGTTGGAGTGACTGTTGGTGTACATCCGTTTTCAAGTCCTGTCACAAATTCTTGATGAGGTAGAGGGCTGAGCTCTGATTAGGCCAGATCAATACCATTAAAAACTTTTCTTGCTTTATAGCTATGGTATGGCCTTAGCAGTAAGTTTTATGGTTTGATCTTCGGTTGCAGATATAGAGTATTTCCTTACACTTCAACATTTCAAACTATGTATCCTTTACATTAAATGGGGGTAAAAACTTTCACAACTCTACACACTACCCCCCCCCCGCTCAACCCACTTTTAATTCACCAGCGTGGAACACTAGTTTGAGTCTTTACAACATCAGCCAGTGCAAACCTGGAAAGGGGCTAAATTTGTCGGGCACATTCCAGCTGGGAGGGTATCTGTCATTCATCCAGTACCAGTGGATTGAGGTTAGAGTTGGGAGTATTTGTATTTTGCCATCTAGCCTCATGTTGGCATATTCCTTCCTTGTGCATTGGGTGTGCAGCACTATTACAGGCAGACTGGGTGAATTCTAAAGTTTAAGGCCTTCTTTACTTGTGATATGAATACCAGGTATCTCTATTGCTGTACACTGCATTCTAGTGAATATTAATGACGTCGCTAGATGGGACAGGAGTAATTGTTGTGTCTTGTCCTCCTTCTTGTCAGTTCATGTGCACAGTTGATGATTTGAAAGAAATGGGAATACCACTGGGACCCAGAAAGAAAATTGCCAGATATGTGAAAGAGATGACTGCCAGTCAGGTAATGGATGTGAAATTTTCTCTGTCCAGTGTGGACTTTCAGACTAGAGCCAGGCTGTCTATAGACTTTACTCTTATATAAAACGTAACATCTTCCCAGGTTGAGCGGAAAGCTGCAGCAGAGAAGAGAACTGTAGTTCAAACCCAGCCAGAACAAAGTGATGATGTCTCTGCCGACAGCAGTCTAGAGCCGACAAAAAGAAAACTTCCAGTTGGAGCTTCCGTGTCTTCCATCAATGTCCACTATGAACACTTTGAGACTGGAACAGGACAGGTAAATGTTACACTCCATCCTAAAGCATACTGTATTGATACTCTGTTCCTTCCCCTTAACCTGGTACACAAATTTAGGTAATAAATGGTAAACAGTGTTTCTCTACATCTTTAGCCACACACTTCATGGTCAAATTGTACAGTTGTGTTCAGAATATTAGCAGTCCGACATCACCTGATCGATCACTGTTTTTGGTAGAAATTGTATTTCTCGTAAAGCAGCAAATTTTGTACATGCTGGTTCTATTGCATTTTTCTCTGAATCAAATGGGTAGCTCCAGACATAGTTCAGAACGGCAGCGTACTTTGATTGGAGAGGGAAATCCTCTAAAGAAGTGCAGAAAATGATCGGCTGCTCAGCTAACATTATCTCCAATGCTTTAGGATGACAACCAAAACCTGAAATAGGTGGGAGAAAACTGCCATAGGAATAGATAGAAGCCGATTATAAGCTCCAGGAAGAGAAAAGAAGGTGTAAGTTTACCTGTGTCTTACAATTAGATGATGCTGATGTATAGCTATCAGCAAGAATTCCCCACAAACTCCCAATGTTAAAAAAAGAAGTGCCGAAGAGGTGACACTTTGCCAAAAAAAATTTTTTTTGACTGGCCCTAAGGAGAAATGACCCAACATTTTGTGGACTGATGTGAGCAATATTATTTTTGGGTTTAGGGGCCACAGATTTGAATTTGTCAGATGACCCCAAAACACTGAATTCAAGCCACAGTACACTGTGAAGCATGGTGGCGCATGCATCATGATATGGGGATGTTTCTCATACTATGATGTTGGGCCTATTTAGCACATTCTAGGGATCAGTTTGAATAGATCAATATTTTTAAGAGGTAATGTTGCCTTTTGCCGAGGATACAATGTCCTTGAAATGGGCGTTGTAACGATACAACAACCAAGGAGATTGAAGTTATGGAGTGGCCAGCCCAATCCCCAGACGGTAATCTAATAGAAACCTTGTGGGTTGACACCAAAAAAGCTGTTTGTGAGGTAACAAATGCAGAAGAATTAGTCCAATCATCTTGGGCTGGAATACCTGGTCACGGGGCCAGAAGTTGGTGGACTCCATACAACACAGATATGCAGCAGTTCTACAGCTAAATATTCAGTGATTCAAAGGAAAGCAAGTAAACAGTAAATGTTTGAATTGCTCCAATATTCTCTTTTCTTCTTTCTGTCAAGGATTGAAAACATTTTCTTCTTGTTTTGATGTTTGGAGTAGAATGTGCAGAGTTCCCAATGCATTTGTGTTTATGGGAATAAAAGCCATTATAAGGATTTTGAGCTTTTTTTAATTTTTTTTTAAACATACTGCTATTATTCTGAACACATTCTTCCTTTGTATTCTCCAAAACCATGTATTGCAAGGTCCTCTTTGGATATAAGTTTAAAGAAATATTGTACATATTGTAACCACCTATATAGAGATCTGATTAGTAATTTTCTTCCAGTCGCTCTGATCTGTGCATTGTAATTGGGAATTCAGTGATCTCTATGTGGTCGTCAGAATCTCTTAGATCTGTACACATTCTGGGTTGCTGTGATTTATATACAGCCCTGCTGGGGTGCTTCTGATCTGCAAGTGATTATTGGGACCACCCTGATCAGTTTGAGCTTACAGGAGGTAATCTATATTCCTCTCTTTGTGGTTGATTTCTGCCCAGCCCCAAGGTCACTTATTTATTTGTACATCTGTATGTTCCCTCTGGCCTGCTCTGTACACAATTCTCAGAGGTGCTTTGATCTGTGCAGTAAGTAGGTGTGTTTTTCTTTCAGGTATCCGTGAAGTATAATCCACTGGATTTTGAGCTGGAAAATTTCTTTGCTCTTGGATCTCCTATTGGAATGTTTTTGACTGTCCGTGGCCTAAACTCAATTGATGAGAACTACAGACTGCCTACCTGCAAGGGCTTCTTTAATATTTATCACCCAGTAAGTTCACCTTGGAGACAGTAGGGGGCATTACTGAGTCACTTTTAAATGTGTTTTGACTGTGAGAAGATAATTATTATAAGAGGGGTTAGGGGAGCAATCTGTAAGTAAATGGAAACAAGTAGATCTAGACAAAATATATCTTGCGGTGGAGGTTCTATCCGCATATGTGCCGCTGTTCTCTGGTATTTCTAAACAGTCTAGGACAATGGTTGTAGAATGCCAGTCATTGAGAGCCACATACTAAAAAATATTTTATCAATATAGTATAGTAAATAAAATGTTTGTGGATACTGGCCATCAGAGATTGGATTTGGACTCTTCTGATTTAGGATTTTTTGAGTTTGATCGGTAGGAGAAACATATTCTGGGGGAAGATTGATTGTTAGCGCAGTAGGAGAATTTTATATTTAGGTTAGCAGAGAATGTGACTGCATTGGATCAGTGTTTGTATTTGAGAATCTGTGATTTTAGTTACAGCCATGATGAGTATGTAACCTCTACAAAAGTACATATGTTTGCTTTAAGAGCCGTGATTTGTATCGGCCTTGTGTAATACAATTGTCTCTTATCAGCTGGACCCTGTTGCATACCGATTGGAACCAATGATTATAGCAGATCTAGATCTGAAACCGGTTCTTATTCCACATCACAAAGGGCGGAAGAGGCTTCATCTTGGTGAGTTTTTTTTTTTTATTTTTTTTTGTTTCTTAATTGTTTGGATTGGAGAGATCCAAAATGCAGTCTAACTTATTTTTGTTTCTCTCAGAGTTGAAGGAAAGCCTAACCCGTATGGGGTCAGATCTGAAACAAGGCTTTATTAGCTCCTTGCGATCTGCCTGGCAGACACTGAATGAATTTGCCCGATTTCACACATCTTCTTCCCAGCTTCAGGAAGAACTGGAAAAGGTTGCAGATCAGATTAAGGAAGAAGAGGAGAAGCAAGTAGAAGGTGATCTAAGGAGTATTTAGCATGTTCCTATGCACATCACTATGCAGCTTTATATATAATGCATATATATATATTATTTATAAATGACAAGCAAAAAAGCAGGGTGTCATTTCACATGAAGATTTTTTTCCAACCACCCAAATTGCACACTTCTGTATAAGCACACTGCTTATATACACACATCGCACTGCTAAAGAGATCATTTATATAAATGATGTGTATAAATGTTGGCGTTGGGCCGGATCGGCAAGGGGGCATTAGGCCAGAACAAACTACCAGCTAGGCCGTATCTGGCCTAAAGGCCAGAGTTTGCCAACCCCTGCTCTAGACTATACTTTAGGAGTAACTCTTCCAATGCCATGTGCAGGGTTGGGCTGTCTCTGTATGATAGTTGATGGTTTTGACCATCTGCATTCTTTTTTTTTTTTTTTTAGAAGAGAAATTGGAAATCGTAGAGACTAGCAGAGAAGAGGACCTGTCAATTAAGATTGGCATGTTGAATGGTGGTCACAGAATTGACTATGTCCTACAAGAGAAGCCTATTGAGAGCTTTAATGAGTATCTGTTTGCACTGCAGAGTCATCTATGTTACTGGTGAGTATTGCTTGTCATTAAAACATATTCGTTAGAAGTCAAATGTAATATTAGTCAGTAAGTATAGTCCAAATCTATTCTGCAAAGGGTTCAACATGAAAATGGTTATATCAAGCCTTCTTAAGTTCAGCAACAGATGTGACATCCAGACAAGTGGACTCAAAGACCATGCATGTTACAAAGCTAGATTTGCCATTTGTTTCCCTCCCCAAAGGATTTTTTTCTTTTGTTTGTCTGTTTAGGTTTAAGATTTTTTAAAGATTTTAACTTTTTCTGTTTAGGTTTTACATTTTTTTTGTATAATAACAGACAATAACCAGATTAATGAAAGGAATTTTTATCTGGCTATAGTTGGTGGACCCCAAAAGGCACCTCCCCAGCTTAATCACCATGAATCCATTCTAGAGAATGTGAATCGTTGGAGGTTCCCAACATCAAAACTGAGCATTTTGGGTGGAATGTATTGGCTTCTACACCTCACCTGCTTCGTAGGGTTCCAAAAAGATATGATTGTTGGCGGAGGAAAGGACCATGGCACAGCGATACATCCATAAGGGGCACCTTCCAAGCAAATAGGCCCTTTGATGGGATACAGTGCTCACCCTCCAGCCTGCAGGAAAGAACCCCTGGGGAGATGGATAGCCAACACAGAAAATTGTGTACAAGCAAGCCACATATAAAGCACAGCTGACTCCCAGTGCAAGGAATCCTCACTCTGAACTGCCCCAGGATTTAACAAAAACAAAGGGGCCACATTAACATTTATTAAGGATACAAGAATCGTAGAACCCAAGCAACAATATATATAGCCCACCGACCACTTCACCGATGCCTGACTAGTTGGTAAACCACCAATCAAAGCAGAATGCTGGGATGGCCCACCAGGTATAAAAGCAACACCTGGTGTTCACCTACAAACATAACCAGGTAGAAACCCCCAGATGACCCAGAGTCAGGGACAGTGACTTTGTCGAGGGGAGCTGTTGCTCAAACATAGACTTCCCAATAATTACGACAGTACAACGGAATTGTATGTTACGTTTATGCTGAGCAGATGTGTAGAGTGCTATAGATCCCGAGTGTGTTTACACAAGTATGTTATATATGCCCATTTGTATTCCAAGGGGTCGGCATTTACAAGCCCTGCACATCATCTATGGTGCGCTCTAAATGGTTCGACTGATAACATCTTGTAATCTTGCTGGATAGGCGCTTAGGGTTATGCCAAGTTCTCTGTAACCTGTTGATTTCCAAATCCACATTCCTAAAGGTACCAAGAAGCTTAGAAAAATCAGTTTGATCCCTGCTAGTAGGATGTTATTACCAGTTTCATGGAGTAGTAATCGGTATATTGTGATTTTCAGCATCATTATGTAGTACTTGTTTTATTGACACTTTCACTGAGAGTTGTTAGCACTGTGCTTAAAGTAAAGTAGTTTTAGCAGTCACTTGTTAAAGTTCTGGCTTCTGCCTGGGCTGTGCTGCAACTCCAGCATTTGTGACGTTGGGTCACATGATTGGAGATGTCCAAATCACTGGAGATGGAAGCCTGGGAAGATTCATAAGACAATCTGATAGCCTTTATCACTCAGGACTAGATAATTTGGGAAGCAGCTAGACAGAAGGAACTTTCTATCTGTAGATCTTGGCTTCCCTGTTCTTGACAGAAAAGTAGGAGGTAAATTATACCATAACTAATCTCCTGAAAAGATTATCTTCTGGAAGGCCTTCAAGGTTTTAAAATGCAAGTAAGACTTTGAGTTAAAATGAAAGTCTGATGCCACTTTGGGCTTGAAGGGATGGTACCAGTGGATTTAGGGTGCAGGTTGATCATTCATCAAGATAGATGAATGTTTTCTAGCCCCTTCCTTTCAATCACCAAGCCATCAAATACAGGCAAATGACATTTGGATGCTGAGAGCTGCCCTTCCCAAGACATCGCTACACTGAAGTAGGGGTATAGCAGCCTCCCTGGACAGATTGGAGTGAGACTGTCACGGCGGATCTGATTGGCCGGCGACTGTTCGCTATCTATTGTGTACGGTTGTTCAGGGATCGTGCATGTTTCTGCAATACACTTTCTCCTTTACATGTCACTCCTTTACATGTCACCTGCATAGTTCAAACAATTGTATCTAGCGTGTGTACACTATTAGTGGATTATATTTGAATGATCATATCTTTACAGCATGTACAGAATTGTGCACAATACGATCGTTCAAATATATTCGTGCATAATAGTTGATCGGTCGTAATTGTTCGTTTTCTAATGCTAATTATTGGAAGTGTGTACCTACCTTTAGTTAGGGGTAGTCCTAAAGGGTTGCTGGGGTGGGCCCAAAATTTGTTCTAACATGAGGTGTGCCAGGAAATATAATTCATGCTGTGTGTCCCTATTCACACTAATAAGTCTGTGACTGTGTTGCTGTAGTCCCACAATTCATTTCTAGAAAATCAAAGGTATTCAGAAATCAAGCCCTAATTTATAAACTGCTGTTTTTATAGAAATGCAATACAATGAATTCAAACTTCTATTTTTGTAATTTTCCTTGTACTAACCATACCCTGGGAAATCCATTCTCCACACTTTCTTTACTCTTAATGTCCAGTTTCTGGTCCCATTATAATGCAGATTTTGCTGTCATTTACCCAATCCCTTCATAGGGAAAAGATCCTGCTCTGAACATCTCATACTGGAATGTTCTTTTACTAAGCATAATCCACCCCCTTATATTCTACTGACTCCTTTCTAGGTCCGTAAATTTCATTACTGCACATAACCTGTCCTCTTATCAGTCCCTTCATTATGGAGACTTTATAATTTGTACTACTTATACTTGTCCTATCTCTAGTCCCAACATGGATATTTCATCATTATTAATTATCTCCCCCCCACCAACATAACTATAAATCTTTTTAAAATGCTTTTTCTAAAATTTCTGACTTTGTGTAATCGGACTCGGCAAGGATTTTAGTTGACCTTTTATATCTGTAGTATATTGTGGTCCCCTTTGTGTGTGCTCCCTTACCTCCACATATCGGCGTCCTACAGAATAACTAACAATGTATGTCTTCTTCTAGGGAATCTGAAGACACAGCCCTGCTATTTCTGAAGGAAATTTACAAGTCAATAAATGTTCACCCTGATCAGCCTTTACATTAAGCTTCATCCACGTAAGTTTTCTTATTGTAGTAAATATCTATGCATTTCTGACAGTGCCATCTGAAACTGGCCTTTTATAAGCTATATACAAACTGCTGTTACAAAATGTTTCCTCATGTTCATGTCTGATCCCAGGCACTGTAGAAAAAGTCCTTATGTTGGCTGTTTTAGACCTTTCAGTGCTTACTAAAATAGTGATTAGGAGTCTATTTATAAAGCAGTGAATCTGACATACCACTTAAACCCTACCACTGAAAACGAATGGACCTGGAAGATTCTCCACCAGGGAATGCTCTGGTGAATGTCAGAATCACCCCCTCACCCAAGACAAAATCACTTTAATATTGACTTATATCTAATTTTGCTGCATGAAATGGTGTTATATTAAAAAATATGAAAAGTTATTTAACGCACACAGTGAGCCCCCAATGTTGGGTTCTGCTAGTTTACTTTTCAGTTGTCTTATTGATTTCATTATTTTTGCAGGTGTTTGATTTCTGATTATACTGCATTTCTCAAATGGAAGAAGATGCATTTTCCTGGTTCTGTGTGGAAAGGAACCAGACATCTATGAACTAACCACACTGATCATGGATTTTTATTAGTAAAATATTATTGTAAAAGAGCCCAATCTTGTACAGAACATAGAAGATATTTTACTGGAAATAAAGGCTCAGATATTGTGTATGCCAATATTTTATCAAATACACAACCCCACAACATCACCAGAAATGATTTATGGAAGATTCTTTCATTTTATTCCCATTGCTATAGAATTACAAGAGGTGATATATATAGTACAGGATGTTCGGGCCATGTCTCCATATCATATGCATAAGATACATCTGGGTCATGCTCAGCAAATGACAAACCCTGGCACCAAGGAGACCAAAAAACAAGTGATCCATGCAACTCATTATTTTATTAGTCCTCCTGATATTAGAAAGTCTTATTACTGCCAACTGTTTTCCTGCATTACTGTCTTGACCCCTACTAGATGAGCTGCTCTCCCAGCTGTGACATCTAGGGCTGCCACGTATGGGTTGTCAAACATAGAACTGTTTGATGACCACAGTTTGAACACAAACATATCGGCTCGTGGCCGATATCGGAAGGGAATCTGGTGTGTGTACAGAGCTCATCATCCAAACAACCGTCCTAGCGGATCCATGGACGATGAACGACGAAAGATCTTAATGGAAGTGGAGAGGAGAGAATGCAGCGGCTTGCTGGTCCATTGTTCTCCACCTCCTCTCTCTATAGAACAGAACAGTGCTTTATGTACAGGACTGGTTCATGCATTGTGCAGTTATTAGTCGTTGCAAAGGATCGTGAAAGATCCTTTCCAACAATAATTATTGCACGTGTGTACATAGCCTAAGGTTTTCCAGGAATGCTTATCTTTCCTTCCATCCAGTGAACATATTCTACTGGCAGCCACTACCTGAAATCCAGGTAAATGAGAACATTAGCTGTTGCTGCTCATTCTGAAGCATACATTGCTCTTGAGAAATGCAATCGTACATGTGTGACACCAATAGGTGAATGCAGGCACCTCTCATTTTTTAGCCAAGCACCATGCAGCTAAGAATGTATCTGTGAAAACCTAAAATGAGTGCTCTCCTAAGTTCACTGTTACCGTATTTTTCGCCGTATAAGACGCTCCGGAATATAAGACGCACCTAATTTTAAAGGAGGAAAATCTAGAAAAAAAGATTCTGAAAGATTATTCCCCTTCTGATCACTCATGTGCCATTCAAATTCCCTTTCTTATCACTCTGTGCCTTTCAAATTCTCTTTCTGATCACTCTGTGTCATTCAAACTCCCTTTCTGATCACTCTGTGTCATTCAAACTCCCTTTCTGATCACTCTGTGTCATTCAAACTCCCTTTCTGATCACTCTGTCATTCAAATTCCCCTTCTGATCACTCTGTGCTTTTTTCCACTGTACGGCAGTTAGGACAGGGAACAGCAGGTGGCGCTGTGCCGGCTTCTTTCGCTTTGCTTTACAGACAGGAGAAGACACGTGCTGCCAGAGGAGAGAAGAGACAGAGGCTGCATGCAGAGACACACGCAGGATCGGGTATCGGGTGAGTATATTATTTTAATTATTTTATAACACATTTGTCGTATAGGACGCACTAACTTTTCCCCCCCAGTTTTGGGGAAGAAAAAGTGGGTCTTATATGGCAAAAAATACGGTAAATGAAAGAACCTTTAAGGGGTTGTTACATTCAGTTTTTAGTGAAGTTTATTTATTTTAATGTCTATTTAGCTTTTTGTACATAGATTAACTTTAATTTCATTGTGTGGGATGTTGATAAATGTTTGGAGGGGTGAAATGTGGGGAGTTTCCAATTATACTTCTTTAAATACATTTTGATACATGTAAAAAATAGGAAGCGAAAAGGAGGCTTTTTTGCCAATATAAAAACATAGTCATTTTTTACTGAAATAGCTTTCTTCTTCGACGTGCGATGTCCTATGCTATTACAAATGATTTCCAGGCCAGATATTAACATATCACAAATATATTAGTTTGATGTCCTATTCCCGACGTGTTTCGCTTTGTAGCTTCTTTAGGGGATTCTGAGACTTAGCTTGTTTTGAAAGAGTCTTTACAAATACAGAAAAGAAAGAAAAACAAAACAATAAATTACACTTGTATCTATTACCATAGTTTCCCTATAACTTACATACTTGTTCTGCGGATGATTGTAAGACTAGTAAATCTTTATACGTAGGCAATGTAACTATAGTTGTATACAAAAGATCACCGCTTGATATGGCTGGGCAAGTAGCCCATAATAAAGTAAGTACAGTGGTATTAGGTTATTAGCAGTGATCCTGTCATGGGTGAGGGTCTCTAGTAAAAATAATTATACACTTACTTGAATAGGGGAGTCTGTGTGATTTTACTATAGATATAATGTAAGCTCAGATTCAACATATGTTTTTTTTGAGGTAATAGAAATGATAAAATCCAGCGTCCTATGGTGGTAAAGTTTCAGGGACAATGTAATTGATCAAATTACTTACTAGCTTCCCGGTTCTGAATTAAAGAACTAGATCATGCACCTCAAGTTGTTAATGAAAACTTTCCCTTGAAGGAAAATACATGGTTTTCTTAAGTGTTTGTTCAGGGGTTCAAGATGAGTATAATGAGTAAGTTTAGATATTTACCTAAATTCTTACAGTAACAATAATTCAATACATGTGCACAGGGGGAAGAAACTCCTTCCACTATCAATGTTTCATTAACCAAGGAATTGCACTGGTAAGACAGTAAAAAAAAAATGATGCCCATTCCATTACCTGCATACTAAACACCACAGGATCCCTTCCTTCTACTCCCTCCCAAAGGTGCTTAGGGATCTAAAAAATCTTTCAGGGTGTCCTATTATCCCAGGTTTAGGGAATATATTTAGGGGCTACATATTCACCTTAAGAAATAATCACTAGCTTCAAATGGGCACGAAATGTGCACCGTCCTACGCCAACTTGTACCTTAGTGATTGGGAAGTACACCTCCTTTCGCAACCAAAAAATGAAACATTACATACATACAACACATACATACTTGAAAGCGGTACGTTGACAATATTTTCATTGTATGCATAGGGCCTGAATCTTTCCTTATGGAATTCTTCTCAAAAATACAAATAAAAACCTACAATGTCAAGTTCACTATGAATTGATAATTATACCAATCCAGGATACTTATATCATAAGGACACCAGAAGGCAAAAATAAACACCACCCTTTATAGAAAGGAAAGCTGGCAACACGATTTTGCACGCCAAAAAGACTCGCCCTCAAGCTCCTAAAAGAAGTATCCCTTTTCGTCAGTACTTAAGGCTGAAAAGGAACTGTACTGACCTTTAAAAGTTCGAAAGGGAAGCTAAAGCACTAAGAGATAGATTGATCCTCAGAGGCTACAGTAAAAAATTACTAAAAAACGCTTATCAGAAAACAAAAACGTTTGATCGTCAAACCTTAATCTTCAGAAGTAAACCAATTTCTGAAGAACCTCTAAGAATTATAACTACATACAATAGATAACATGAAGACATTTCTAAAATTATATCAAAACACTGGCAGATCCTATTAGTGATGCGAATACCTCCAAATTTCTATATTCACAACCTCGCCTAACCTTCAGAAAATCTATATTCCCAAAAGACTTCTTGGTTTCCAGCCATTATGATAATCCTTACTCTAGGGATTTACCTAAACTACCACCGTGAACATATAAATGTAGAAAATGCACACAATGTAAATGGGTAAAAGAGAATTAAACGACTAAACTTCCCAATAACACTGTACATAGGCTGAAACACCACGTAGACTGCTCCTCAACGGGGATAATTTACCGCATTACATGGGAAAAACTAAAATAACCCTTCGAAAAAGAATATACCAGCATGTGTATTCAATTGAGCCTGGAAAAATGATTACTCCTATAAGTCATCATGTTTGTACTAGGTATCACTTTGACAGTAATTATATATCCCTCGAACCCTAGAGAGGGAGATATAGATAAAACTCTGTTACAAGTTGAAGCTAGATGGATAATTTTATTAAATGTGACCACAATTGTTAAAGAATGTTCTCTCATTTAAACCGTTTCCCTAATATCCTACATCTCGTTCACCAGTCCTATTCATTGAACTATTTCTAATATACCATCCCCTGGTGTGAAGAAACTTTTAGGTATGGTATACTATTTTGGTAATAAACCATGCATTATGTATAATGAATACACGGTATAGAACATTCCACTTCGGTTACTTTATAACAATACTACTATGTACAATTATCTGACTGTCAAAATATAAACATTTTACTTTTTATTATGTTTATGATTGGTTGCTATGTGTTCTAAACTATATGGTTTTTACTGTATAGTGTTTTTGCTGAAATTACGGCTACTATCACTAAATAACTTTATATACCGTAATTGTTATTAGATATGATTTCTCTGTGAGAATCTGTGTCATCTATGTAATATACCATTTTCAACATTTTTGACACACCATGTTATTGTTGCTACAGATATCAAATATGTTGGCACCTTTGCTTTTTAATTATGCATACTTTACCCTGTCAATAATAATTACATATTCAATTATAACCATATTAACTTAATTTATCACTTTAATTCATCATATAAACTGTGGACACTCCAACCCCCACCCTATGTGGGACGGGGGTGCCCATTCACATGGAGACAAAGGTTAAACCATGCGGAACAAGGGTTGTCATATGGCTCACACCCCCTCCATCGTTTGGACGTCAGATTGGAGCCTCACACTCCGACAGGTAAAGGTGGATGAACGGAGCCCATTGATAAATAATATACACTCTTGGGAGTGGTTTGGGGTTGTTACCTCCACCTCCCCCTACCTCCCCTTTAGTTCAAACACTTTGTACACACACATTTATTTAAATCTAGTAACAGCCCCTCTAATGGTGGAAGTAAACTCATTTCCAACCCCTTTGACATTTCTCGGGCATGATATGCACACGCGCAGGACTAACAATACGCATCCTATGAAGTAAGGGCAGAAGCCCATCTTTGCCCAGCCGTTTGTTTGTTTACTAAGTAACACGACTACCGTTTTAACCCTTAGAAGGACACAATGCAAGCGTGATCAGTCCTTTTGAGGCTGACTGCTGGCATCACATCGTTATACACTCTCTACTGAAAAAGGTAAATCATTCCATTTGTATCCCTTATCTACTTCAATAGTCTAGTTTAGCCTTCTATCAGTTGATTGGGCTATCACTTTTATATATATAATTTTTTTTTAAACTGTCTTACCAGTGTAACGCCTTGGTTAATGAAAGATTGATAGTGGAAGGGGTTGTTTCTTCCATCTTCAGGGGAAGAGAGGATCCCTACCCCCATTACCAATGTGTGCACCTGTATTGAATTAATGTTACTGTAAGTATTTAGGTAAATATCTAAACTTACTATGCTTATCTTTAACCCCTGAACAAACACGACAAGCCTGTATTTCTCGGTATCTTCTCTTTCCATTAACATCTTGAGGTGTATGATCTAAGTCCTTAATTCATAACCCGGGAAGGTAGTAATTTGTAAAGTTACTGGTAAAGTAATTTGATCAATAACATTGTCTCCCTGAACCCCTTAGAAATAAACCATGCTACCCCTTTCTTTTATTACCAGTAGAGATGAGCGAATTTCTACCACGGTGTGTCTGGGTCCTCTGCCTCGTCCTCCTCATCTCCCTCTTGCTCCTCTGGCTGCTCCTGCTCCTCCTCTCCTGTCACCTGAGTAGAAAAACCGCCCATTTCGCTATACATTGCCTTTGATCCAATGTCCTCCTCCAGTTCAGCCCCCACAGGGCTCATGCAGCCCTGAGATCTAGGCGCCACGTCTCCAGTCCCCTGAGCAGCCAGATTTACCAGCATCTGTTCCAGGACATGAAGTAGTGGAATGAGCAGCATCTGGACCAGCAGAAGATGGAAGTGACATGCAGCTCCTTTCGGCTGAGGTGGTGGAGCCTTGACTGCCTGAAAACCGGTGCGCGCCACTGGTTGATGCAGGGCTGTGGTGCTAACATTGGCACCGTGGCCACGCTTCGCCTTCTGCCCACATATTCTACATATGGCCATGTTAACCTCCTCCATTGGCTTAACAAGAAACTGCCACATTGCCAAGTAGGTGATTTTCCCCCCAACACTCCGCACTGACTGACTGACTGCTACTGCTGCTGCCACCGTGAACCCCTCCACCACAGGTAGGCTGCTGCGAAGCAGGTGGTTCACCCTGGGCACGTTTGGCTCCCAACCTCTCATTGCTGCCACCCTGCTGACTCTCAGCCATGCTACCACCTTGCTGGTTTAGCCGCTGCCTCACAGGCAAGCTGCCATCCTCTTCTCCTGATGATGATGAAGCCCCTTCTTCACCCGGCTCCCAAGTGTGATCTGCTTCATCACCATCGAGTAGTGTCTACACGTCACTGATGTCCTGCTCAAGGGTCTCTGGATCAGGAGCCTGACCGCTCACAAAACCACCTCCCACGCCACTCTCCTCGTCACTACTTGCCCGCCTAGCTGAGGAAGCAGCGGATGTCTCCTAGAGATCTTGGCTGGGCAGTAGCTGCTGACTGTCCTCTACTAGCTCGTCCTCGCTGTATAGTGGAGCTGAGCCCACAGCATACAATACTTCTGTGGCTGAGGGAACAGCAAAGGAAAGAGGCAGGTTGAGGACAGGTGAGGGCACAGGGTCTGCTCCCAGGCCATGCCAACTAAGGGTTGTGTGTCTGAGGAACCCACCGACTGTTAGCTGGGGGTGTCTGATGTCACTTGGGATGAAGTGGATGACCGAGTTAACCAATCTAGAATCGCTGGGTTGCTGGTCAAGACACGACCGCTAGATGACACCGGGAGCTCTCGCTGCGACTCCTGCTGACACGCCCTCTTACTCTGCTGCGACCTCTGCCTGCGCCAGAAACATTTAGGCCTCTGCCACTCCTCTGTGCATGGCCTGCCACTTCTCTGTCTGACATACTTTTACTTGAACTAAATAAATTAAAAGCAAATTAAAACACACCTAAAAGCGACTAATATATTTTTATTTTTGTACTCAAATACGTCACTAAACGCTTTCACCACATAACTGCAGAAGTGAACTGTGTATATTTTTTTCTGGATATATAAATTGATGGAATGACAGAGCTGTATAATGGCTATTTGGATCCCCAAATAATCTTTCCCTGCACTTGTAAATCGTTTTTTCAGTTTTTTTGTTTGTGACATCACAGGGCTGGCTGGCTGCTGATTGGCTGCATGCATGGCATTATGGGTCATCCCGCTTTCCCAGAGTTCCTTGCCCCATGTCCTCACACGTGTAGCCGCCATTTTAAAAAAAAAGGAAATTCGGGTCCGTTGTGAATCAATTTTTTTCTAAAATTCGGTTTGAATTCCACTTCGTCATCTCTAATTACCAGCTTACAACTTTAGGGTTAATCCTAATGAGACAATGCGTCAGGAAACGGGACATCAAACTAGCATATTTCTGCAACAAACTGTTTGTGATATGTGTATATCAGGACTGGAAATCATTTGCAATATCCTATGCTCGCTTGTGTAGTAAGAAAGCTATTTCAGTAAAAAAATACTTTTTTTTATATTGCCAAAAAGATCTCTTTTTTGCTCCTTTTCTCTTCCTATTTTTACAAATACATTAGGCTTGGCAAATGTGCAAACTTGATTTAGGAATTATCAACCCTTCCTTGGTAAGATACCTCTTCTCCTATTTTAACATTTTGATTCATCTATTGTTCAAGAGATGGGCTACGCAGGCTACTTCTACCCTCTTGCTATAACTTGTTGGGATTCTAATTGATCATCATTCCTTGCTTGAAAAATATGTTCCTTAAAAGGTTTGTTTTCTATGCTAAAATATCATATGTACCCCAAAATATAAATAGATTGGAGACCTTCAAACCTGAAAGACCTGAAAAATGCAGGGTGCCAATTTACAGGCCATGACTGTATATGTATTGCATACAATCTTTTTATTATTATTAATATTTTGGTAGCATGTAACAAAACATTGGAATGTATTTTAGAGGATAATACAAATAAATAATAAAGTACAGTAATAAATTCCTCCTAAAGATTCTAAGGCAGCTGTCAGCAAAGGAAAGAACACACAACTGCGTACAGAAAATGATATTGTATGTGTTGAAAAAAGTACATTTGGTAATGGTGTTCTCACTTCCAATTCATCTGCTACAATAGGCATCTTCTGGGGTTTATGGAGCCACTGTAACGGGGTTAGGGGCGGCATGGCATGGCGACACCCAATCACCCTCCATACTCGATAGGCTTGTTCATCTTTCTTTATACACAAACATTACCAAATTCACAAAATAAACCTACACAGTTGCCTATTACCTGAAAGTACAAGTGATGGCATTATTAAAGGCAGTGATTAATATGGGGTCCCATGTAACCAGGAAGACAAATTCTCCATATACTCGTCGGTCCCCTGACACTGGCTCCCCGAATGAAGTAGCTATTCACTCGTTTCTGGAATCCATTGGACTCACAGATGTGTGGAGACTTCTACACCAGGGGTGTCAAACTCAAATACACAGAGGGACAAAATTTAAAACGTAGACAAAGACGTGGAAATTTATTGAAAAAATTGAGGACATTTTTCCTTCTCATTAGATATAAACCCTTTTCATACGAAAACAAAGATGAAAACATTGCTTCACATTCAATCTGGAAAAAGCTTATAATAGAAAAGGAGGCATACATTTTTATAAATTTTATTTTTTTTTATTTTTCTCTATTTGTAGCCTTCTGAGGTAAATTTCAATGGTAACCTTTTTGCCCGGACTAACAATAATAATAACAATATTCTCCTATGAAAGTCCATGCCTTGGAGTAACACGGAAAAGTAGACGCGGCCAATGCGGGGCTGGAACTCCCCCAAATAGCGCCGCTACTAAAATTCCTGCATTGCTTGCGTCTATAAAACAGTCCAATGCGGGGCCAAACATAGAGAGGCCGCTGGTCAATAGACGCCAATGATGCTGGCAATTGTAGTAGCCTTGTTGAATGTTAAGGGTTTAAATACCCCAGAGAAAGACTTGTTTTCTGAGCTTCATCAGAGAACATAGGTGGTGTTTATTCAGCAATCACATTTCAGGAAAGACAAGATACCTAAACTCCGGAATCGTAGATTCCCAATAGCATACCATAGTTGCTCCCCTGACTCCCGCTCCCGGGTGTATGTATCCTAATGTCAAATACGGTCTCTTGGTCTCTACAAGATATGTTTTGTGATGCAGAAGGGTGAATACTGTTTATTAGGGTTTACTTGAACACCAAATGGTCACTCTTGCCACAGTATATGCTCCCAATACAGCCCAGGCTAGTTTTCTCTCCGCAGCTCAGGTGAGGCTGGAAGAATTCTGTGAAGGCCTGGTTATTTTTGGCGGAGAGCTTAATTTTGCCCCTGATCCTGCCATGGATGTTTCCCGAACCTCTGACAGAGGGATTGCAGGCCAGGGACGTATTAAACGGTCACTTTTTATTCACCGGTTGATAGATATTTGGAGAGTATTCCAACCCCTGGACAGGGACTTTTCTTTCTTCTCCAGGCCTTATCAGGGTTACTCGGGTATTGATCACTTTTGGATTTGTCATCCTGATCTATTCCAGGTTCATGACTGCTCCATAGGGAGGCGCGACTTTTTCAGACCATGCACTGATATTTCTTCAAATAGCGCTTCCACACATCTCAAATAAAGTGTGGAATTGGAAGCTGAATGAATCCTTCCTGAAAAACAAAGAAATCCTGCCAGATGTTTCCAAAGTTATCTGCATACTTTTCCACTAACGAGACACCAGATGTGAGCCCCATGATAATGTGGGAAGGTAGTAATTGGTGGCATCTTCATAAAACATGGCACTAGAGTTAAAAAACCCGCTGGACATGAAATATCGGTCATGCTCTCAAAAATTCAAGACCTGGAAAGAATCCACAAATGGGGAAATCCAGCTATGGGGAAAGAATTGATACTATTACGAGATAAGCTAGCTACCCTCTGCCTGGGCAAAGCCAAGGTTACACTGGCTAAATGTAGAAGAACCTTCTACGAGTATGGTAATAAGATTAGTAGAATAATGCTAATTCTCTAAAGGCCTAGAGGGCACACTCTTTTATCCCCATATAGTCAATAAGAAAGGTAATAAGGTCCACCTGGTGAAAGATATTTCTGCTTGTTTTCGAGATTATTACCAGTCCCTTTATAATATCAACCCCCACCCCCGAGGAATGATAGAACTGCGGAGAAAATTGCCAAGAATAAAAACTATATCACCAATTCAGGAATGCCACAATTGTCCCAAGCTGATATTGAGGCCCATATCACAGCCATAATCCTCTAGAGAGCCATCAAAATCACCACCGGGCCTGGGGACTTCCACAGGGAAGTCCCCAGGCCCAGATGGCTATACTTTAAATTACTATAAGACCTTTCAGGACATATTTTCACCCCGATTAATTGCAGCTTTCAACTCACTGTTGTCTGGAGGGAAACTATCTAAAGATTCTCTTAGTGCCCACATCTTGGTGATACCCAAGGAGGGGAAAGACGCCTCATCATGTACAAGTTATAGGCCAATATCGTTGCCTAATTAGGAATTAAAGTTGTTCACAAAAATTATGGCATGTAGGTTACAACCTTTACTATGTAAATTTATACACTTTGACCAAGTTGGGTTTGTACCTACTAGAAAAGCCAGGGCCAATACAAAATGAGTTGTTAACTGTATCTCGCTACACAACGATCCAATGTTCCAGTCTTCTATCTGTCAACTGACGCAGAAAAAGCATTCGTCAAGGTGGACTGGCAGTTTATGTTGCAAACCCTGACACAGATTGGTCTAGGTGACAATATGATATCCTGGATTGGTTCACTGTACTCCCATCGCGCTGCTTCGGTACGAGTAAATGGATTTTTATCCAAACCCCTACCAATCTCAAATGGTATGAGACAGGGGTGCCCCCTGTCCCCAATAATTTTCATACCCTTGAACCATTTCTCTGCCATATCCGTTCCTACAAAGATGTATCAGGTCTGCAATTTGGGACATCGGAACACAAAGTGGCGGCCTTTGCCGATGATCTCCCTTTTCTTCTGTCCAGACCCTTATTGTCCTTGCCTAACCTACTACAGGAGTTCTAAGTATATGGCAATCAAACTTTAAAATAAATGTCTCTAAATGTGCAGCACTGAACCTCACTTTGCCGGAGGCACAAGAAATAGACTGGCATTTCCTTTTCCTTTAAAGAGGTCACTGACTCCATCCGATACCTAGGGGTACAAATTGCAGCAGATTTAGATAAATTGTTCCCTTTAAATTTCTCCCCTATGCTACTTAAGTTATTGGGCAACCGGGACCAATGGGTGTCTAGTACCTTTTCGTGGTTTGGGCGTATCCAGATTATTTAAATGAATATTTCTTTACCTTTTCCAGGCTCTCCCAATCAATGTCCTGAGGACCTTTTTTAAACAATTACATGCCAAACAGAACAAAACTCAGAGATTAAGCAGGAGACTGTTGTTCTGGCATAAACGAGTGGGTGGCCTGAGTGTCCCTAATTTCTCCTTATACTATCCAGCTTCACACTTGGTATTGTGGACTGGTGCACACACACAGATAGTAAGCAATGGGTTCCGCTGCAACAAAGTTTCTGTTCTACTGAGCTGAAGCACCTTCCATGGGTACAACACCCCTTGAGACAGATTGTGTGGAATAACCCTTTACTAAAGGCAACGTGTCACATTTGTAGCAAATATTTTGGGCATAATGAAATTTTACCCCAACCCAGTCCAATGAGTGTAGAGGACTGAGGCTTCCTTAAATTGAGAGAAGAAGGTTTGGATAGGGCATTGAACTATGTGAAAAGGGACCACTGGTATTTGATGGAAGAATTTAGTTCCTCAGATCTCCCCTTTGGCCTGGATTTCTGGAGGGTGGCGCAATTGTTGCACTTTTTGCGATCTTTGCCACCTGCATCCAGCTTCCATAGACCATTACCTATGTTTGAAAGGCTGTGTGTGGGAATAGACGACTCTAGCCAAGCTATCTTATCCATATACTCTATGCTCAACATGTCGCCCAAACATTACTCACCCTCGGAGTGCGCATGCGCAGCCCGTCCAAGCTGGCAGCTTGTTAGACGGCTCGTCGCTCCCTGGAATCCCCGCAGGCTCCCCGCAGTGATTGGTCTCGGCAGCCACGCTCACTAAGGGCATTCCAAACCCTCTGCTCTCCCAGGCATCAACACGCGATGGTGGGGAAGACAGGAACAAAGCAGAAAGACCGCATTCCTCGGTCTCAGCCAGGGCGCCCGGCTCCCAAGATGGCGGCGGTCAAGGACCCACGTGGCGATGAAGCCCCGATGGGGATGAGGAGAGAGAGCGGCTCTCCTTCAGGTAGAAGCCGGGAACTGGGAGGCAGGGGAGGGGAGAGAGATCAGCCCCTAATCTCACCAGAGGCCAGCAATTCCTCCCAGGATGTCCCCAGCCCTCAGCTTTCCCAGCTACCCCCCTCCCCAAGCCACTCGCCTGTTACACACAGCTGTTCAGGCTTGCAGGGAGAGGACTCTGTTCCTTCTAGCCACAACCTGCAACATTTTGATCATGGCTCCAGATTTTCTGTGTTAGTGCAGGAGCCTTCAACTTGTTCTCCCCCTGCCTTACTCCCAGAAGCAGAAAACAGGCTCTATCTGACTTTAGCTGGCCTGTTGCAGTCCGAACTGGCCAAAGTTACTGAGACAATTACCTCAGAAGTACGTCAAGATCTACAATCGCTGGGCGCTAGAATTGATATGTTTGAGAAAAAAGTGGATGAAACAGTGGCCTGTGTTAATCAGAATTCTAACGAGATAAAGGTCCTACACGATCGGATTGATGCCATGCAACTTAAGCTTGATGATATAGAAAATAGATCTCGCAGAAATAACTTTAGGATCCGGGGTCTTCCTGAATCGGTTAAAGACATTACTGAGGCAGTGGGGCGCTTCCTTCATAACCTTCTACCTGATTTGCCCGAGTCGCAACTAATGATTGACAGGGCACACAGAGCCCTGGTGGCCCCCAAACCAGATGGCCCGCCCAGAGATGTAATTGTTAAGCCCCACTACTTTATACTAAAGAAGCTCTCTTGAAAGTGACCAGGAGCTTGGATTTGATCGAGATGGAGGGCCATCAAATACAGATTTTTTCTGACATAACGCCGTTTACTATCCAACGGAGGAGAGCTCTCAAGCCGCTATTGCAAGTCCTGATTGACCACAAGATTAGATACAGATGGGCCTTCCCCTTGAAATTGATTTTCCAACTGCAGGGGAAAAGTTTTTCCTTTTCTTCTTTTGAGGAGGGGGAGCAACTCCTTCGTGATTTGGACTTACTTCGGAGAACAGATGTCCAACCTACTCCAGATAAGGAGGCGTCCACATCTTTGTACCCACTATGGTCCAAATCCAAAGCAACAGGGAAACAGTTACAGAAAATTCCATGAATATATGTGTTGGACGCACTGCTGTTTTAATTACTGATCATATGTCCTCATATAGATGTGAAGTTATTCCTCTCATCCTGATGATGCTGAGTTAATCTCTCATCTTTTGCGGTTTGCTGTTTCCCCACAGGGGGGAGCTATGTTGTTTAGTTAATGATGGGTCATATGGTCTAGTTAACACTTTCCTGTTTTATCGATGCATATGCCTTTCTTATCCTATTTGGAATTATTGTGATGTTATGTTTATTTAATGGCTGCCGAGCCTACCTCAAGCATATTGTACCCCTGCTCTGCAATGTTTGGAATTTTGAGTAGAGTTGTTGAGGGTATTTTATGTCTCAACGTTTACTTTGGTGGGGGAGTGGGGACCCGGGGGGTTACACATGCCCTCATACTACAGGGAATCCAGTTCGGGTCGTATTTATTTGATTTGGCCCGGAGGGACTTTCCCTGCCGAGATGGAGTTCTTGGGAGCTCCTAAAGGCACAGGGGTTGGGGCTGCTCCTTGGGCCCTGGGACTAGGTTGGTCCAGGGGACCGGGGTGGGGCCTGAACCATGTTGAAGTTTTTTTCATAATTTTTATTTGCTGGTTTTTGTTTTTGAGTTTGTCTTGTCTGTCCTTGGTGCTGTCTTGTTGCCCCCAATTTGTCTTTCCCGCCCCTAGAGGAAGTACTTTTTTGACGCTGTGTATGTTTTCTCCCTATGCTGATTGATCCTCCAGTGGCCCCTGTAGTACATTCTAAGCTAACGTTGATATCACATAATGTTCAGGGTCTTAACTCTCCTGTTAAACGCTCTAAAGCATTCCACTATTATAATTCCTTAAATGCTGATATTTTGGCCATACAGGAAACACATTTCTCCAACACTTCAGCCCCCAACTATTTACATAAAAACTATCTGCTGTTCTATAATGCCACCTCTGACAAAAAGAAAGGAGGAGTTCTCTTATGTTTTCGGAAAAGTTTGAATTTTTCGCCTCTAGAGGTTATTAGAGATCCAGGAGGTAGGTTTCTAATAGTGGTTGGGTATGTTGGCTCGCAGTTAATTACTGTAGTATCGTACTATGCGCCAAATGAGGGACAAGTGGCGTTTTTTTATACTCTTCTGGAGGAGATCTGGCCTAAAGTGAAAGGCTCCTTGATCCTATTAGGTGACTCCAACTTGGCCTTGGATCACATTTTGGACAAATCTAAACTTAGCAGATATAGGGATCCTCCAAAAAAAAGCCACAACCTCTCGCTTTTGCTGAGAAAGTTTGATTTAGTGGATGGCTGGAGGGAGATGAACCCCTCGGTTAGGGATTACAGCTATTACTCGTCAGCCCATGAACAGTACACTCGCATAGACCATGGCTTTATCCAGTCCCATATGCTACCCAACTTAATTGGAGCTCGAATCTTGTCAACTCCATGGTCGGATCATGACCCCCTGGCCTTATACTTTAAGGGCTTTAGCAGACCGCAACCCGGGTTTAGGTGGAGATTTAACGAGAGTTTCATCTCTGATAACATGGTGAAGGGTGACATAGAGTCTCTGATGACTACTTACTTTCAGATCAACATAGCCAATGACACATCTCCAGCCATAAATTGGGAGGCTCACAAGGCCTATATCAGGGGTGAGTTAATTAAAATAGGAGCAGCGGGCAAACGGGCCAATAATAAGCTGATAGATACCTGCCTCCTGGATTACCATAAATTACAAATGCAACATAAAACAGCTCCACAAGTGGTTTTGAAAGCCCACCTAGAGGCGAAACGCACGGAACTTAATTTGCTACTAACTACTAGAGCTGAAAAAACATTGCGTTTGTCGGCTCACAAATTCTTTGTTTGGAGTGACAAGCTAGGAAGTCTTCTGGTCAATAAACTTAATCCCAGACCCAAGATCCATGCTCTTCCTAAAATTAAGACTAAGGGTGGTAGGCTTTCACAAAACCCGGAAAAGATTTTAGCAGCTTTTGAGGACTTCTATAGTCGCTTATATGGTTCTGATGACTCAATCAGCATACAGGGCATAGAAAGCTGGATCTACCCAAATTACACCCAAAACATAAGGCGTTCCTAGACAAGCCTTTCACAGTGGAGGAGTTGCAGGGGGTCATGGGTCTGCTCAGGGTGGGTAGCTCACCTGGTCCGGATGGTTTCCCCAATTTGTACTACAAGACGTTCAGTCCTGTACTGGCCCTTCACATGGTGGCATACTTTAACTACCTACGGGAGGGGAACGCCCTGATGGGAGATGCTAATAGGGCATTTATCAGTGTGATCCCTAAACCGGGGAAGGATGCTTCGGAAGTGGCTAATTATAGACCTATCTCTCTGATTAATTGCGACTTAAAAATTATGACAAAGATTATGTCAATTAGATTGAGCTCCTTTTTGGGAGCTTATGTACACCCGGACCAGGTGGGCTTTATGCTTCATAGGCAGGCCCCAAACCAAACGAGGAGGGCTATTGACCTCATTTCAGTAATAAATTCAGGTTGGGATGGGGGCCCGTCGCGTCAAGCCATGTTGCTTTCCCTTGACCTTCAGAAGGCATTTGACAGCATATCTTGGAGATATCTGTTTCAGGTGCTTCTTAGAATTCCCACGATTTCCATGGATCCCATAATATCCAAGTTGAATTGGATCATGGTGAATGATAGACTTACACACACATTAAAGAATTCCCTTGACAAATTTGAGGATATCTGGGAGCCATGGATCTCCTTCAATAACCCATAGCTCTCGTCTTTAGGGATACTATTCTGAAACATGGGATTTAACTATTTTGCTATTGTACATCCTCTACCACCCCCCTTCCCCCTTTCCTGATGTGTTTACCTTGTTCTCCTAGTGTCCGTCTCCTTCTGCTCTTTTGTGTCTTCCCCCCTATATGTTATTTGTTTAGAGTAATGGCCCAGGTATGGGAAGTAAAGTGGCAATATTCATCTGTGTATAATTCATGCTTATGACATTGCTTGGAATAACAAACCCTATTTTCTACGATATACAATGATCTGGATATCATTCCAGGTAGGGCTTGTTAACAGGCTCTTTCTATAGCGAATGTTACCTATATAGCTCTACTTTAGATGAGTTCGATCCGCTTATGCCTTGGACCTATTTGGCGTTTGATGGTTTTATTTGTGTTTTTTATCTTCTTTTCTGTTTTTCCTCTTGTTGTTCTAAAAATCTTAATAAAATATTGAAATACAAAAATTACTCACCCTCATACCCATGTTCTTGGGAAAGTAAGAACACAGATCTGCACACCAGGCATCCATTCACAGAGCTATTCAGGAGATGAGTTTTAAAATTATGAATAGATGGTATCTGCCCCCAGAAAGGTTACATGTTATATTCCCATCAGAATATAGGCTGTGTTGGAAGTGTGGCAGGGACACTGGGACCATGGTACACGTATTTTGGTCTCGCCCGGTAATTAAAGATTTCTGTGCAAGAGTTAGAGAGGTATTTCAGAAGATGTCCATTCTGGAAATCCCTGAGGACCCGGCCTTCTTCCTTCTCCACCTGAATTACTGGCCGCAAAAAATATATAATAACTCAGTACTAAGCACCTCTTAACAGCAGCTAAAGCCTGAATTAAAATTAAATGCTGAGAAAAAGCCTATTGTATTTGATACAGACATTATTCTTCGCTACTGTCATTACCTACTGTGCTCCTCTGCCCAGCTCCTATCTGTCCCAATTGTAATTGTCCCCTATAATATTATTATGTTGTCCCAACATATTACACTGTGCTGTACATTACATATAGAGAATATTACAAATGACAGACCCTGCCTAACAGAGCTTACAATCTAAGACACTGCAGGATTCTAATTGTATTAGAAGGTCTTGCGAAAAAAATAAATAAAGGTCCATAAAATATAAGAATCCAAAAGATATGAACCAGCAAAGGAGAGTTGGTTTGTCTACCCAGAATTACATTCCTATTGAGAGCCATACCGTGGACTCACAATTCCAATTTTCACCTATGTGTCAACTGCAGTATATTGAACTTATAACATTCACAAGCAGAAAAGTCCTTTTTAAATGCAAATCTCCAAATAGAATGATTCACACTGTGCAAGACAAAGGGTGTATTAATCTTTACTACAAGTATACAAACATAAAGTATAGAAATACCGACTGCTAATATTTGTCCACAACTCAAAATCGTAAAATTTACCCCTTTGAGAAAAAACTAATCTTGAGTTCATACAGTCATATCTTTCAGTTCCCTACAGTTTGTTGCAACCAATCCATCATTTCTGTGAGAAAATGGTAATATTAATGGGCAATGACAAAGAAGTAACATTTGCATACAATCCAAATGCATAAAAGTGTGATATGTCATCAGTTCCTTGTATCCTCAGACAATAAATCAAACTCTTTATTATATGAAGTAAAATTGCACTGATTTATGTAATTCACCAATTGCTAGGGTCTCATGAGTTTGAGTATATCTGTATATTGTCTCTCTGAGATATTGGAAATTCATGTATCACTTGATATAGTTATCCATCGTCTGGGCCTACCTATGTCTAATCTCACTAAATGGAATAGAAAATATGTCACGTCCTTACTGCAGCCAGATGACACTGGAAATGCACTTTGCCCCAGGGCATCATGGACTTCTATGCTAGGATAAAAGAGGTTCGGTTTATGGAACATCTTACTGCCAGAATATATGATAGATATGAGAATTCATTGTTTGCAGTATTTTATTGCATTCAGATTTCAGTAACTGCATCCCCAATGCCCTGGCTGGACCGATGCAAAGACGCTCCCCTAACCATCATTTTCTAGAAATAAACATCAGTTGTGTTTATGTGTGTAAAATTTAAAAGAAGATTTAGACCAAATCTGTGTCTTCTTGAAGAGACTCAGAAGTAACACAATAAAGACATTTCTGGTCTCTGAGGCAGCTTAAAGGAAATATGACAGGAAATTCAGTTTAACCTTGATGTGGTTTCTAGATAACACATCCAGTTTAACTCACATGTATGCCTAGGCACTTTGCGATGGCGGAAGTGTTCTGTGGTCGCAGAGCTGCAGAAAGATTGTTTAGCTTAGCAATATGATTAAACTATCAGAGGAACATAACCCTCAAATGCCAAATGTGCAGTTTGCGATTTACCTCTAACAAACTTATTATTGTGGTTTTGTTAAAAATGTTAACTGCATGTAACATATATATCATACGTTGCATATTGAATAGATCTGTAAATTATTTTGTAATTTAGCATCATTAAAAAGTACCTTCAGTTTTCAGGCTACATTGACTGCTTTAGACCAAGTTTTACATTTGAATGCAACTTCATTAGCGATTGGACGTGTTTTGTGCGCTGTGAACAGGTTGTGCCTAGAATTATTCTGCTCATCTGATTTATTCCAGCAGTAGCAGGCCGTGTGTCTATAGCATGCACCCCCACCAATTAGGCTTTTACATCCAAGTAGTGACAGTTATGAGTTTGCCATCACCTGTTTAATGTACAATACATAGACAGCTTAAAAGTTTCTTCCCTAATAAAAAGTAGGTTAGGGTTAACCCCGACCACCGGCTATTTTCACTACAGCATATTTATGTCATCTGAGACTTCAGTTGAACTTTGAACACCATGAATATGAGATTGCGGTAATCACACTAGCTGGAAATTTCTATTTGTCAGAAACCAGATCAATCAGAGAATTGTATAAATAGAACAGCTTTAGAAGCTTCTACTATGAAAATTAATTTCTGTTTAAAACGTATCAATAGCGACAATTAATTTTGGACAAATAATATATGTAAATATGTTATCTAGGCTAACCATTTTTGAAATCTGCCATTTACTTAAATGGCCGGGTATGTATCTAGATGGCAAGCAGAATGGTTTTATAGTAATCCTCACTGTGCTGGGCTGAGCAGATTACTAACCCTGCACATGTTGATGATTCTCTACCCTGCCTACTACGGCTCTTTCCACCTATTGATAATAATATAATGGAAGCCCCACGCTGCCTCTTAGCAACTAGGAACACACCAGATAATATTCTCCATTTCCCCCCATCAGTTCAAATTTAAGATATAACCCAATTAAAAAAATAATCTTCTCCTCTCCCTCGCCTAACCCTCGCGCCTCCCCTGGGCTACCCAATTGATTGTCCTTTCCCCTCCCCGTTAAAATATTTTTGGACAGGTGATTTTCTGATGTACCCTCCGGTATATCCGGGGACGAGTCTGCTATTCGATTCATTAGATCCATTGGTTGGTTAGTTACTTTATTTCAGTTAAGGTTGGTTTTATGATAAGTCTATTTCCTTCTGTGTTCTCCCTACCCCCTGTTTTTCTGTACCAGTGGATCTATACATTTTCATTTGCACTGTTATATAAATGTTAAATGTCATCTGTATTATTTAACGATTGTAAATGGTGGGCCAGGAGGTTTTTCTGGCCCTCCTTTCTCCTTTGTTTATATATGTGATATTTTCTTTTCCTATTTTGTTATGACTTGTGTAAATATTAATAAAAACTGATTGAAACAAAAAAAAAAATAATCATAGGAAAAAAATTGTCTACTAATTTAATGTGTCAAGTCAATAGCTAGCGAATATGTGAAGCCATAAAACTGTCTGCACCTGTGAAAAGGTAAGACACTACGTACCAAAATTTCCCGATAGACAATTCTTAGGATTAATCACAAATTAATTTTTCACCAGTGACAGCTTAACAGATCCTCCTTAATCGCGCAGCTGAAATCTAATCGCCTTAATTGGCAGATTCGCGCTCCCTATTGCTCATTATTGTGAAGGCAGGAATCCGGCTGGCAGTGAGGCGAGTGTACGAGCGCATATGACTCCAGCCCGCGGTAAACCGGCTCGATATAACGGCGCGAAAGTACGCGCGACCAGCGAACGCGGATTTTATTGATAAATTAGGCTCATTAAATTTAAAGGAGGATTTCAAAAGTATAGCCACACCAGCTCTTTTCTGGTTGGGTGAATAAGCCATGAAAACCTGAGAGTAAATTTTAGAGGCAAAATTGCAGTAACCAGTACTATCAAAATGGGTTTCTTGGAGGAAAATCACCTCAGGAGCCAGCTGTTTAAACTCTCTTAAGGCCAATTTCCATTTGGTGTTTGAAGCAGCCATGGTAACAATAGGTGGTCCCGAAGACAGCAAATCCCAACAGCATTGCCTCACACACAGGCCAAGGCAGAGCGCAATAAGAGCCACATGTCACAAACAGAACAAAAGACAGGAGGGGAAACAGGAAAAAAGGGGGATTCAAAAACAAACCAGAAAGGTAAAACAAACCTATAGCTATAGGCTGCCTAACCGCGGCCAAGGAGGACCTGCCACCCATCAGTCCCTGACAGCCCCGGAGGGACTCCAGGAAACAAAAATCCCGGCCCGGTGAGCACAACCCCCCAGAGGGGTAGTGAGCCCAAGGGGGTGCCTGAATGGGTGCATGTATTGTTGCCAAGGGAGAGGGGAGGTATCACCTAGAGAAGAGAGGTCCACAGCATATGTTCTAGAGGAGGTTGGAGACCCCAAACCCATATGAGCAGAGTCTCCCTCCATCGTGGCCCTGGAGCCTGTTGTTGATCCTGCCTGAGAGGAGACCACTGTAGCGTAGAGAGGAGGGCCTGAAATGGGAGATCTGCAGGGACCCTGGGCAGGAATGCTCTAAACACATCTGGGGTCCTCTCATCCAATGGAGTAGGTTGCAGGAAAGGGGACCCCGCAGGAGGTACTTTTGGAGAAACAGCAGGGGGGGTGGACCCATCCAGGGATGCCTCGTGACTCACCGGTTCTGCAGTGAAGGAGTCCGGGAGCTCAGGAGAGCTTGATGCCCGCTGATGAGAAGAGAGGGGTCTCTCTGCCTGGAGAGGTGAGTATCCGTCTGTGTGCAGAAGGGGCCACTTGTGTGGAGAAGGGGCCGGCGCCATATTGGAGGCCGGCCTGGACGCTAGTGAGGGATTGCAAATAAAATCCCTTATGGACAGCTGATTCATAAAATGCTGGGATGCAGGGGTAGGGGGAAGCGCCAAGCCATGCACGCATTAGAATGTATTTCATGTAGGCTGCATTTAGTAAATGCACTGAGAGAGAGGATCTATTTTTCCACTTGATATGTAAAAGTCAGGTCTCAGGAGGAAACAGCACTGCAGATGCTAAAATCTGCTGACTTACTGAGATCACTTTGTCCCAGTAGGGGTTGATTAGAGAGCAGGACCACCAGATATGATATGGGGCTCCGGTGGCACCGCCAACAGCCATCTGATTTTTCTGGGTACCATTTATGTATTTTTTCTGTAATAGCATACCATTTTGTCAAAATCTTGTGGGAAGTTTCTTGTAGCTTGGTGATTCCCATCTGTTTCAGAATCTGTCTCCCAATGAATTCCCATACTTAAGAACTTGTATAGCATGGATGTCACATGGGCCACTGGGGCCACACATCAACACAAAATCTCTCCAATCCTGAGAGCGACCTGGGTGGTTCAGTGTTTTGTAATTTTGGTATGGTATAGTAAATGATTTGTAAATATGTCCACTATGGAAACTCTCCTTCCAAAACTAGATGGGATAAGGTAAAGTCTTGTCCCGTCTTTTACAAAAACAGCTATCATTGGTAAAGTCAGTAGCCCAGAATGAAAAATAGGTTTGCGCTAGATTGGGTACTAATTCTGGCTTTGCCCTTAGTGGTGTAAGTAGCCGTGGTGTAGTAGAGAACTTCTAATTTTTATTTAAATTGTGAAATATTTGAGGGGATTGCCATCGTGGGGTGAGAACACATGCAGGAAGGTATTCCCTGGTTAACAATCCATGGGAATAATTATAAACAGACTGGGCTGACCTGTTTTTCGATTGTCACCCATTCCTTGCATTCTGAGTGGGAATTCTAGTCTAATATTCTAGCTAAATTTTTTAGCTATGTATTATAAAAATACATTTGGGAATCCCAGTCCCGTTCTTGCCTTAACTCCAAGCCATAGAAACTTTAACAGTAAGGACTGTAATTTATGGAAGAAGGAAGATGGTATTTGGATGGGGAGCGTATATATGTATGTATAACAAATGTGGTACAATGTTCATTTTAACAGTTGACATCCCATTTCTCTAAATACCTTCCGATATTTCGGTATAGTGGGGACAACATTTTGAACATATAGGTCCTGGAAGTGAGGTTGATACCCAATTACTTCAGGCATTTTGTGTCCTCTCTTGGAGATATTGTACTTGTGGGGGAGGCAGGGATATGTTGAATACCAATGACTTTTAATTTGAAAATTGGAAAGCGCCCCAAATGTGTTTAATTCTTTTATCAAAGCTGGTATAGAGCTCAATATATATAAATATAAACAATATTTCAAACATAAAATCCCAGAAATTTAAGGTAACGGGCATCTCCTTTTATAGTTATGTACAAATTCGGCACTTTGCTCAGCCTTTAACGAAGGATCTTGTATTTCCACTACTCACCTTTGGGAAATGGTGTATCAGTGGGCCCTCACAGAAAGGTCTGATTTCAAGAATTTACAAGGACCTTCACGTGGATTTGAATTATCCAGTAGAGAAGCATGTCTATGTGCAAACGTGGGAACAGATTCTGGGTTGAGCTCTTCCGGAGGATATTTGGAAAATACTGTGGCAACAAGCTCAGAAAAGTTCTCTGTGCACTTTATATAGAGAAAATACTAATATATAATAATAAATAATAATATTACTAAATATCAATGCACTGGTACTTTACACCGGAGGTGCTTCATAGGATCTTTCCAAATACAAGTAATCCCTGCTGAGGTGCGGTTCTGAGGTTGGCACTCTACATCATATTTTTTGGTTTTGCCCACGCATAACCTCATATTGTAGAATTGTTGATGACCTATTAGGGGAGTTGTTTGAAAAACCTATTCACCTGTATATATTGACTCATTTATTGGAGCTTCCTATCAGTGATCCTAAACCCCATAAACGTTTAGTGGCTAATATTCTAATGGCTGCTAGATGCCTTATTCCCGGGTACTGGAAATCTGACTCCCCCCCCCACACAGACAGCACTTCTTGACTTTAAAAGGGATATTCAGCTAATGGAACAGCTTACAGCCAGGCTTCATGACCACCTTGACAAATTTGAAATTGTTTGGGCTCCATGGGAGACATTTATCTCAACTCACCCTGGAAGGTTTGATCGGGGACGGCCCCCAGCACACCTATCTCTGTGTAATGGTAAGATTTTACGAAGTCACCTCCTAAAAGGGTTGTAGGCCTGACCCTGTTCTTCCCCCACCCTTTTTTCTTCTTCCTTCTTTTTTTTTCCCTTCTTCCTTCTTGATTCCTTTTTTATCTATACGGTTTCAATCACTGATCCCCACAATGGGCCCACAAATCCGGTTTAACTATCTTCAGTGGTCATTGTCGCAGGATTACCCAAATATTTTTCATAAAGAAGACCTACTTGCTACTGGATTGAGTCATGTTCATAGAATCCATGACATCTTGATAAAGTTCTGCCTTTTTTTTAATCTAATGTTGAAACATTTTTTTTTTTTGTATACACCTACTGTTTTTTAAACACGAACTGTTATCAACAAAATTCTATTGTGCATTTACTTCTGTTTGTTTTATAACCTCCTTGAGTGTTTTCTTTAAATGTCTCACCTTTTCTTTCTGTTTTCTGTTCTCTCAATGTTGTTTTCACGATTTCACGTCTCTTCCAGGTTTTAGTATAACAGTTATTTGGGCTTCAGTCCAGGACCAAAGGGCCGTCTTTCCTTTAGCCATCCTGTAAATTGCTTTCAGTAGTAGGGCTGTAAGTAGGAGCATAGGTTTTGTAGAACAATGTGGTGAACCAATCGGGTCGATGCCTTTCATTGGGTTTCATCTGTGATAATGCCAGACTAAACTCTGTTTCAGTAAATGGTTTCTCAAGGGAACTTATTATCCCCAAGAACTTGCAATTTACTCTTTTTAAGGTATGCTTGAACAGTTTGTACTCGCTTCTCTGGCTGAAGCTGGGTATGAGTTTATAGATTGTATACTTTAGAATAAAAGACCTGGAAATGGGCTGCCATGTCTTTGGCCAAATGTATAATTTGGCCTCGCTTATCTGTTAATTTGGAAATATGGGAAGTTGTTTTTGTTTCCCTTAAAGCTCCAACAAGAAATCTCCTTTCTCATAGTACAGTTTAGTTCTAAAGAAAATTTCATCTAGCAGTCCCTGTAGCTCAGAATGCACTTTATTCAGTTTATCAGCAACAGAAGTTGTTAGAGGATGTTTATGGATACTTTCCAGTCTTGCAATTTCTGCTAAAAGTTTAGAAATTTGACTCTGTCTTTCTCTCTTCAGCTGTGCTCCTTTTTTAATAAATTCTCTTCTTAGCGTACATTTGTGGGTTCCCAGATGGTCATTGGCTGCATGCCCGGGGTATAATTTTCTTTAGAGTACTATTTAAGCCTGTCTTCGATGTGGGCCTTAACAGAGCATCAATTTTAGTTTCATCAATTTAATTGTACGCAGTGTTTTATAGGGGATTGAGGATTTCTAATTGTGTCCAGTAAAGGGTTCAAAGGAATTTGGAAATTGACATCTCCCCCAAGTTCAATATTACCTTTAGCAAATTCTTTCGGGGTGTTAATAACCATCTTAAGAAACACTGTTGGGAAAATTGACATTGGCCAGTGTGATCTTACTTTTAAAGTCAAAATATTTCAGAATGAGATAAAAAAAATTTTTTTTGGAATCATGAAAAGTAATTTTCTTATTCATGAGTAAAAAAAAACAAAATTTAAATTCTAGGAAAGAAGAAAAAAGAAATAGGCAGAAACAGAAATACACCCTGATTATGTTTGTATGCCCCAAGGTAAAATGTAGACTGAAGAAAAAAGGAAATACAACAGGAAGTGTCCTTCTAATATACACATAAATGCACACAAAAATACATCAAATTCTGAAGCTAGGCTTATACAAAGCTGTCACCACTTCCACCAGACACATATAAGGTTAGTCATCTCTAATTCACTTACGTTTGTCTTTGTAACCAACCTAAATGTCATATTCTCACAATAAATTGCCAATGTTTAAAGAGACAATTGTAAAAATGTTTAATATTTTAGTACATGGAGGGGGGGTACTCATTATATGAATAATATCTATATATCTATATATATATATATATATATATATATACACACACACATATACATTCATATACACATATACATAGATTTGTACAGCTTGATATACTAATCTATACTTGAATCTAAAACTAGCTTTAGAAAATAAACATATAGAAAATATAGAACAGCAAGAATAAAAGTTATCATTTGATATAATAATATTAAAATTATAGGTTATATTAATGTTTACCCAAGATTCATAAGTTTTACACATGTTTAGCATTGGCTTTAATCAGAAATTGTGTGACTTAACTTACTCGTGATTCATGCATTTTTCCATTGGAATCCAACGTAAACAATTTGTACATTTTTGGTAATAACTGATACCATCCAGAAAATGGCTGCAACAGAAGAATAACCCAAACAGCTAATAACATAAAGAGATAACCTAAAATGTGTTTTGTCTGCAATTGGTGAACAAGTGAAAAGATTCATTAGGCTACTTGTGTTGGTGCAACAAGTGTTTCCAAATCTTCCAATTGCACATGTGCACACATAGAAGGAGATATCAGTCTACACAGACACACCATAAAGGGACATAAGGAACATCATTTCTCCCAACCTGACCACTCTATAGAAGACATAATGGATTTGATTCCTAAGGTAAACTTTAAACTACAAATGATAATTCTGTTTGACACAAGAGATAGACTGAATGGACTTCCACTCTCTAAGTTGATATGATTTAGTTTTGTGACCATCCTCATCTCTGTGACTTTTTACTGCTCCACTGCCATACCAGGTCTTATGTCCCTTATTTAAATACATTTCTCATATTTATTATTGTGTGTTGTTTATTTCTTGTTGAGATTAATGTTTTTACAGATCTTTAAACATTCTGCTAAACTTTTTAGTGTCAGTAATGTTTGGACTGAGCAGAGGTTGGTAGACCCATGAAAGCTTGTCCCGAAAGTTTAACTGTTAGTGGGATTAAAAAAAGTATTATGGATAGTTCTTTATTGCTGTTGTAAATGCACTGATATGGCTATGATCATCTAACAGATTTATATATCATTACGGTGGATATCACGGCTTTAACATGTTCACCCTTTATTATCCCCAGGGCTAGTTCCTTGTATAATAATCAGGAGCGTTTATAGTAAGGCGAATTACCTTTTCTTTTCCTTGATTTCTGCTTGATACATTTCTTAGTTTGTTGATATGTGTTAGGTGAATATAGAAGTGTTTGGTGAATATAGAAAATAGTTTTTAGATATTCACTGAAATTTTCCTTTCCTGGACTATCTTGATGTAAGCTTACTTTAATGCTTAATGCGTTATTTTGTGAATTCTGGTGATAAAATACAGGCAGGAACACTTGTTTCACTTGTTTTTAGCTAGTTATGTGTGGTCCTATAGGAAAGTAGATGAATTGATCTATCCTGTAGTATGCTGACATGGAGATGGACCAGGAAAGTTACATGAAGGTATTGGGTTACATTAGGAATTAAAAAACATTTTTGCAATTTTGTTGTTTTAGTTGTTCTTTGAATACATTAATTCTTTTTATTTTTGTTATTATCATCCAGATGGACAACCAAAGCCTCCCCTATGAGGACAGTGACTTGGAGCATCATAGCATCACTCTCTCAGTCATATACTCCATCATTTGTGTAGCTGGCCTGCTGGGAAACATGCTGGTCATTGTTGTGTTTGCCTTCTATGAGAAGAAAAAGACACTGACATATGCATTTTTTCTAAACTTGGCTGTGGCAGATATATTATTTCTTTGCACACTTCCATTTCTGGCCTATCAGTTGCTCTACAAATGGATCTTTGGTGACATCATGTGTAAAATTGTGTTTGGGATGTACAGGGTAAACCTCTACACATCCATGCTCACCCTTACCGCTATTTCCTTTGATCGCTTTGTTTCTATTGTTAAAGTGGTAAAAGTACAGAAATACCAACAACACAAGCACAGGTGGGGTGGCATTATGTGCGTCTTGATCTGGATGACGGCGCTCCTTCTTGCTGTGCCACAGTTTAAATTCTCTGTGAATGAAACAGATTTGTGCATGGAATCTTTTGAGTTATCCTTGAAAAAAATCATTTATTCAGTCCAGCTGGTTGTTGGCTTTTTCCTACCATTATCAGCCATTGTGTTTTGTTACAGTTTTATTCTAAACACTTTAATTCGTTCAAGGAGCTTACAGAAGAAAAAATCCATCCGAATTATCTTGACACTGGTGGTGGTTTTCATTGTCACCCAGCTTCCCTTCAATGTTATTTTGCTGATTTTTCTGAATCAAGACACTGAAATAAGTGATGTGTTAATCGATTCCCTGTCAATACTGGAAGCAGTGGCATACCTCCATGCCTGCTTAAACCCATTCTTATATTTCTTCGTCGGCAGCAAATTTAGAAACAGCTTTTGGAAGATGATGAGAGAATTCCGAATGGGAAAAGGATGGAATGAACCAAGTCGAGAAACCGAGGGAAGTTCCAAAGCTTTTTCTGCTTCCACCAAAATGGAAGATTTTAGTATTGTACAGACTTAGAGATGTAATGCGGAGTGACTGGATTCTGTGTTATCACTTCTTCTGTTATCATTACCACTACCTTTGCCATACAGGTCAGCCCCTCCTCAATACCACTGCTATTCCTGCTGCATGTATTATTAATATTAATATTATTATTATTATTATTATTAATATTAATAATAATAATAATAAATAATAATAATAATAAATATTAGTATTTATATAGCGCCAACATATTACACAGTGCTGTACAATAAATAGGTATTTTCCCTACCCTCACTTTACTGCCATTTCATGGATCTGCCCTACCCCCTCCTTATGGTCATTCCTGCCAAATAATTGTGAATTACCCCTCCTTACCACTATTGCTTGGATCTGCCCTACCCCCCCCCCCCCAATAAATAGGTATTTTCCCTACCCTCACTCTACTGCCCTTTCATGGATCTGCCCCCCCCCCCTCCCCTTATGGTGATCCCTGCAAAATATTTATGTATTACCCCTCCTTACCACTATTGCTTGGATCTGCCCTCCCCGTCTATCCCCAACCCCACATTACTGCTGTCCCTACTACATAGTTCCACCTTGCTCCCACTGCTACTGCTCATTTCCATCCAAATAAGAAAATGTATTTCTAGGCTGGAAAATAAACATATTTAAGCAAACAATGTCTTGTCTCGTGTTTTTCTTATCCCAACAAGGAGGAGATTTGATAAGAAATAACATGATGGGAGAAGAAATGATAATAGGAACAGAGATGGGGAGGCATATGAATGAAGCACCATCATGGCGGTACTTTTATCTCCTCCCATTTTGTACTTATTATGTATACTGTTATAGGAAAGAAAGGATAAGTTTCAGAAAGTCATAAACACAAAATGACTAGCTGTCAATACTGAAGCCAAATAATATTTGTATGTAACAAGGACCAGGGATTATTTGTATGGAAGAAGCCAGCAAGTTATTGTACATGCCAAAGAAGCATCTGACTAGAGCACAGAATCCAAAAAAAGTCAGCTTTACATGGAACTTTTTTGGGATAGGAAATAGTCTGCACAGATGTGACAAAGACATTTCCCTTCCTGTGACAGGAGATACTTTTCTCAGTATTGGGATGGGATGTAGTCTGCTTCTAAGGGTCCAATTTCCATCCAGTGAAAGGTTCCCACCATTCCCCTAGTGGTCGGGTCAGGTATTGGGATCGGACTTTGCCCATTCAGAATGTGACAAGACTAATTTCCCATAATAGTACAAATTTTCAATGAAAGGTCAGGACCGGAACATTATGAGAATTAGTTCATAGGTGACAAAGCTAATTCTCACACCCCTAGGGGTCAAGTCCAGTATTGGGATATAAAACAGTATGGTCATATGCAACCATGAATAACAAATTCATTTCCCAACCAGGAAAAAGAACCACAGCAGCATCGTATTTGGATAAGAAAAAAAAAATTCTGCTCTAATTTAAGAGGCTAATTCCTGTCCCATGAAAGGATCTCAAATTCCCCTAGCAGTCAGGTCTGGTGTTATGATACGAATACATAGTTCTATCCATGTCTCCCCTACAGAACACAACTGAATGCCAAGAGCACACAAATTTACTATATTTTTTGTAGTTAATTGCCTGGAAAGTGTAGCAGAGAAAATGTAAAATGCATAGGGCCATACCTTCAGCCATCACAAGCCTTTTAAGAAATCTGGTACATTGCCCTTTGGTCGTGTTTTTATACCAACCCCCTGGTGCCAACCCCCTAACCCCAACATACTATTTCAAAAGTAAAAAAATATCACCTGTAGCCCAACTGGATAAAATATAGAATTTTGTAATAAACAATACATTAAAAATGACAAAAATCAGATCTGTATGCATAATAAAATATATGAAGGATAAAACGTTCAGGAAAATAGCTTGAACCATTTCCTTTAAGAAGGATCTCATGTATTCTTATACATAGCCATTGCTGGTAAATAAATATGTTTTTTTTTTTCAATGTCCTTAAGGGCCCTTTCACAAAAGAGAGCCATTTTGAGGAAACCTGCTGATATGAAAATGGCCTACCTAACACACCTAAAAAGCAGCATGCGCCATGTTGGGTAATGCTCTGCACATTATTTTGTTGTGTTGAAAGGCACATCAGTCACCAAGGTGCATTGGGATTTCTTTTAGAATGAAATAAAGCAATGCACTGAACATACCATGTGTTACTATTATGGAGAAGTGTTATTGGGTCATAAAGGAAGCCTATACCAGGAGCCCATATAGGGTGTCTTTGCTGTCTAAACAAAATGTTAGATGCTTGATTTATTGTTGAGTCAGCGACTGAAATATTTTTGGGTTAAATCACCTACAAGTGTGCGCATGTCTAAGATTGGCGTTTTTGTTTTCCCATTCGCAGAAGGAGCAGCCAAGAGTCTCTGGGAATACATGCATAAATAAATACAATTTTTAACAATAATACTCATCTTATGTAGAGCTGCTTTAATAAAAGACTAATACCAAAAGAACAAAGACATAAAAAAGTCTGATCTGGTCCAATAATTAACTACAAAATGTAGAAAAAAATTGGTTACATAAATAGGAACATATGAAGCCTCAATCCAAAAGAAGAATAGAACATACAATACCCGCTCATAGAATGTGAGTGCCTGAAACGCCATTCATCTGATCTCATCACACGCAAGTGAACAAAGAAGAAAATAAAAAGCAACTCATCTAAAACATACATCCTTTACATTGGTTCCATTAAAGGTAAGTTCCTGCTTACAACTCCTCTGTTGCCTAAAGCTCACCATATACATGATTATTTCACTATAAAATTTACTAAAGATTTAGCAAAACTTTACATGTGAACCTACTTAAACCATTCAATCAATCGGTATCCAGGCAGGCCTGTGCTCTACATAATTATTGATATAGACAATGAACAGGTCTGGTGACATTTAGGGATATTTTGGATGTGCAGTGGCCTGAGCTTGCCCTAAAACCCCACTACAACCACATGGGACATTTATTATACAAATCATTCCACTGATCTAACCACATTGAAGCCCGAATATATACAATCACAAGAAAAAGAAAGCACACCCTCTTTTAGTTATAAGGTTTTGTGTATCAGGAAAAAAATCAGGTCCTTAGCAGGTCATAAACTTAGGTAAATAACCTCAGATAAACATATGATGTATTACACCGTGCCATTATTTGTTTATGTGTATAGTATACAGTGTAAAGTAAGTGAAAAAATATGTACACCCCTACCACCTCCACAGGAATTAGGAGAGGAGAAGTAGAAGCCAGGTACTGCTCATAAAATGTATTGATTAAATGATCAATTGATTTTGTTGCAAAAACCATAGGACAGCACAGGTGGCTCAGTGGTTAGCACTCTCACCTTTGCAGCACTTGGTCACAGATTCGACTACAGGACTCTATCTGCAATGAGTTTGTATGTTCTCCTTGTGTCTATTTGGGTATCGTCCACATCCTAAAAAATAGGCAGTTAGGTTATTTGACTTTGGATTGTTAATGTTAATAATTTAGATGTTAAAAAAAGTTTCACTTAGTCTGTCCACAAACTGAGCCCAGCGAGTCCCAGGCTTGCTCAGCTTCGCTCTTCTTTCTGAGGCTTACAGTTCCATCCAGTGCTGATCTCATGGGCATGCGTGAGATTGACCACTTATAATACATAATAGGAAAGCCCCTAATAACACTTTACTGATGTTGGGCATGTGCTAAAGGAGCAGCCCACAGCCACCTGGAATATGTGACACAAATATCGGAAGAAGCTGCGGATTTACCCTGCAGTCTTTAACACCATGGCAGTAAAGCCGGAATAGGAGGGGTCCTTGGCCGAGAAAAAACACTTGTTTCTATTCTTTAAAAGGAGAATGTGAAATGTACCTACTTGCAAGTGTGATAGCTGTGTGTGTAAAGTCTGCTTGATATATGTGTTCTAACAACTCACCGTGTTCTAACAACTTGAAATTTTTAGGGTACACAGGGGACTCTCATAGCTACTAATAATCACTACTTTTCTTTAACCCCCCAGCAGTAATCCCGAGTGTGACTCGGAGTGCACTTTACCTGCAAATAGTTGTAATCTCGAGTCACAGGCTCGGGGTCGCTTTTAACTAAAAACCCCCCACTTACCTTGCTCCGTTGTCGTCCCCCTTCGTCCTGCTGGTCCCCGCAGGTCCTGAAGACACGTCCTTCCTCCTCAATCTCCAGCCGCGAAGTGCAGAGACGATCTCCGGTGTCGGTGCGGACAGGAGGTTAGGCGAGAAATTCAAATCATTTTGTATTAATACAAAATTAGCTGTATTCAGTCCAATACAAAGAAATATTCATATAATATATATATATATACCGTATTTTTTGCCGTATAAGACGCACTTTTTCTTCCCCAAAACGGAAAAGTTGGTGTGTCCTATACGACAAATGTGTTATAAAATAATTAAAATAAGATACTCACCCGATACCCGATCCTGCGTGTGTCTCTTCTCCTCGCTGGCTGCATGCAGCGTGTGTCTCCTCTCCTCTGTGGCAGCAGCGTGTCTCCTCCTGGCTGCAGTGAAAGAAGCCCGCACAGCGCCCCCTGCTGTTCCCTGTCCTAACTGCCGTACAGTGGAAAAAAAGCACAGAGTGATCAGAAGGGGAATTTGAA
>NC_092867.1:8201-26799 GCF_032062135.1 Pyxicephalus adspersus | reverse complement strand
CCCCCCTATTATTTCATTAGCATGGCATTATTAGAACAGAAAAAACCTCTGCCCATCAAACCGCCCTGCCATGTTGCACATAACTGTCCTCTTCCCTACCTTGATCCCTAATTTCTCTAGAACAGAGAGGTGCAGGTAAACAAAAATATAGGTGCAAAGGGGGATACTTGTGGCTAACACCCCCCAAAGTTTGATCACCATGGCTTCATTACAACATAAACTCTACCCATCAAAACACGCTGCCCTGTCACACATGACTGTACCCTTCCAGGACCTGAACCCCAATTTTGATTTGATAGGAAGAGTTTTTTTTATGTAATTCAAGTGTTAGAAGTGGGCAGTAATGTGTAACAGGGCAGACCGTTTTAATGGTGGAGTAGCCAAGGCGTCCCCCCACTGTACCTACATTTTCAGCTTGTATACCCCACCACTCTTCAAAAGAGAGAATCGGGCAGGGTAACATAGTATGACAGTTGTAGATTTCTGACAGGTAGGTATCAATTTAGGGACTCCATCCCAATGGTCCTTGCTATGTCCCCCGGGGGTCTCCAATTTGCATTTTCAATTCTAGGCGGACTTGCTTTTGAAATAGCATTTCCAATTGTATTTTTACAAGTTTTTAAAATTGTGATCCCCATATCTTTAAATTCTTAAAAGCTGGGGTGCTGAAATTGTAGTTTCTATAAGCTAGGAGGGTCCTCTGTGCACCCTAAAAGTCATTACGACTTACAGTTTAGGAGATAGGAAAGATTTGTACTCAGAGAGCTGAAGGGCTGCAGAATGTGAAATTCAGACTTCACACACAGCTATTACACCGTGTTGATGACATCATTACACTTGCCCACTGGGCAGAGGAAGTAAACCCAAAAAACGGGCTCCTCCTGCATGTGCCCGAGATGCTCCGCTATGTACAGAAGGAGCACCAAGAGCTTCCTGGGATGCGGGACGTAGATATGTCGTAGGTAATGGAGAACAAACAGAATTTATACCTTACATAAAAGGATTGTCTAACCTTTTATGTTAGGTGAAAATTCTGAGTTTAGGTACGGCTTAACTTTATTTTTCTTTTTTAATTAATCTACACTCCATAATGACAAGTGAAAACAAACTTTTAGACAATTACAAAGTAAAATGTATTAGAAAGAAAAAAAATAAATCAATTTTCCGTATTCAGACCTTTTGCAATAAAACTTGAAATTTAGCTTAGGTGCCTCCCATTTGTCTTTCCCGCTGCTGAGATGTTTCTGAACCTTGATTGGAGTCCACCTGTGGTAAATAAGGTAACTGGATAACACTTGGAAAGTCCCACACCTCTCCATAGAAGACCACATAGCTGACAATGTATGGTAAAAACCCAGCCATGAGGTCAACAAAAATGCTTGCAAAGCTCAAAGGATCATTGCAAAACACAAATCTTGGGGAAGAATGCAGAAAGAAATTCTTCTCCACTGAAAGTTTCCAAGAGTATAATGATCTCCATAATTCTCAAATGGAAGAAGTTTAGCACAACCAGGAGGGTTGAAGGGCCTTAGTGAGAGAGATGACCTCTTCATAGTCATTGTGACTGAGCTCCAGAGATCCTACGTGGAGATGGGAATAAGTTCCAGAAGGACAACCAGAACAGCAGCAGATGGCAGAGTGGCTGGACGGAAACCACTGCTCTAAATGTTTATTCAAGAGGCAACCAGGCACTGCTCATCACCTGCCTGATACCATCCCAAAAGTGAAGCATGGTGGTGGCACCATCATGCCATAGGGGTGTTTTTCAGCAGAAGGGACTGGAATACTGATCAGGGACAGCTGAATAGAGCAAAGTACACAGATATCCTAGGTCAGGGGCCTGCAACCTTTAAGACATAAAGAGCCACTTGGACCCGTTTTCGAAAAGAAAAAAAAACTTGGAGCCGCAAAACCATTATAAAACAAATCTAACACTGCATATATTGTTTCTTACCTTAATGCTATATACAGGATCATGCAGTTAGCTGTCAATCAGGAGCGCGCCGCAGCCAGCCAGTGAAAGACTCCAGCCCGCGTGACACATTTCCGGAGCCGCAGCGGAGCCGCGGCAAAGGTGAAAAAGAGCCGCGGGTTGCCGACCCCCGCACTAGACCAATGAATCAGTTACTGCTTTTGCCCCGGTGCTGCTGCAGCAGAATCTTGCTCTATTAGAGAACCAAATGATGCACTGCAATTGTGGCGTAGAAAATTATGTAGCAAGCAGCAAGCATAGACAACCTTGTCAATTTTGTCCATGCGGAGATTGACAGCAGTATGGAATATTCAGAAGTGATTTGCTAGAATACCGAATGTATTCTCAACCACCCTCCTAGCACATGATAACCAGTAATTAAAAAATGTTTTCTGTTTTTCCAAATTTTTTTGAGGAATTATTATTATTATTATTAATAAACAGGATTTATATAGCGCCAACATATTACGCAGCGCTCTACATTAAATAGAGTTTGCAAATGACAGACAGATACAGACAGTGATACAGGAGGAGAGGACCCTGCCCCGAAGAGCTTACAATCTAGTAGGTGGGGGAATTTCACACACAGTGAAAATGAGAGAGGGTGGGGTAGGAAGGACTCTGTATGTACAGTTAGGTGAGAGAATAAGACCCACACCACCCCCTACCTTGTTGCCAGGTCTAGGGGTATGTGTGACGTGCAGGCCTCCATAGGAGAGAGCAGCAGTAGAGGCTGAGTAAGAGGAGGAAAGCCACGTTTCAGTAAGAGCCAGTTCAGAGATTTAGAAAGGAGGAGGTTGTGTATGAAGGATAATTTGTTGCCAACAGATTGGGCATTCCATAGACTGCCAGTGAGAGGGGGTAAGGACTTATGTGTAGGGTGAATGGGGAAGAGGTTAGGAGAAGCGAGTATCTTACTGAGAGTGTATGAAAGGGGGAGACTGCGTGGGGGACCAGGGTTGGGTGAGATGTCACCAGAAAGTATCAGTAGAGAAAAAAAGGTGCCGGAGCACAGACAGAGAAATAAGGAGAGTGAAGGAGCAGAGAGACAATGGGCCTGATTCATCAATTAATTGCGCGTATGCTCGACGCGCGTACGTATGCATCGGTCAGCAACCTCTATTAGCGCGAGTCGGGCTTGAGTTCTAGTGAACTGACCTGCTGGTTTCCTGCAAAGATCGCGAATATGCCAATTAAGGCGATTAATTTTCAGCTTAGCAATTCAGGAGATGTTAACCTCAATGGTGAGGTTATAGCAATTGATTAGCGCACACCTGCGCCCTGTTCTGTGTTCTCCAGTCCAGTCATTTTACAGGTCAGTTTGAATCTTTAATGCTTGATGTTTTTTTTTTTTTGTTAAAAGTGTTACTTTTTATGTTACATTCTACTCACAAACTTGCTTCATTTATAGTTACATTTGTTGCTCTTCTTGTTACTTTTTCTTTTGGTTGCAACACTGCAAACTAATTTCTATAAAGCTGGATATATACTTAGTGGCACTTTCAAATATGTCATAACACAATAGTATTAGTGTTCGTTTCATCTGTTGCCGCAATGTTTTTTTTGGTTTGTAATGCCAGTTTCGGTAGTTTAGCAATTCTTCAGCAATGTGTTGTCATTTTTTTCTGCAAGTATTGAGTACAAATGTCTGCATGGTTTCCACTCCAAACTCCTACTTAACCCCCTCGTTGCCTTTGTCACATATTGGGATTTGAATGTATTATGTACATATTCCTTTTCTGAATAAATTGTCATGATTTTATTTCTTTTTTTGTTTGTTTTTTTTGTAGCCTGACATTTGCACTTATGTTGATTTGTTCCCACACAACTCATCTGTTGTGTGTAGTTTCATTTGTAGTTGTGTTATAGGTTTGTTGTGCTGTGCTGCCTGATCTTAGCCCTATTGTATACAAACACACTTCCACTTCAATAAAATATAAAAAAACACATTAAAAAAACACACATCGCTAAAATTTACACTAAAAGACAAAAAATAAAAAAAGAACAAACAAAACACATGTAAACCCACACGTCCATGTAAAGCCAAAATAGTTCAAAAATGGCCCAACAAATATTGCATTAAAAAAATACTTACCAAAACCAATATGCACTTTTGCCCTATCAAGGGTGGAAAACTGGCATAGAAAATATTTATGCAGGACAAACATTGAAAAGAGGTAATAAAGGCAGAATTTTGCAATCAAACAATATGACGACAAACACAATAACATAGCATTAACATTGACTTCAAAATTGCAAAATAGACATTAAAACATTCAAAGTAATTAAAAAAAAAAGAAGCTATAGTGCTAAATGGTAAGCAAAGTATCAAATGCAGCAACATAGATTAATTAGGAAAACACCAGCCCCCCAAGAAAAAGACAAAAACAAGTTAAACCACACCCTTATATATGCTCAAATTTAAGCGCACAGGTGATAGAAATTCACTTGCAATTAGCACTTGCGCTAATTGGCTGTTTTTTTTTTTTTTGCAATTGGACATTTCATTATCATAGATTGATATGATCCTTTAGATTTGTACACCAGTAAACAGATATTCTATTAATTAAAAAAATAAAATAAAGTTGGAGAGGATTTAATGTTAAAAGTATTTTCTATTTGCATACGTATTATATATATATATATATAATTTTTTAAATATTATTATAATAACTATAGTAATTACAATTGTGTATATATATATATATATATATATATACACACACACACATATATATCTATAAGAAGGAAACAAGAACATATGTGTGCTTGTGACTTTTGTGGGAAAATCTAGGCCGATGGCAAAGCCGAGGCTTCGCCTGCAGAAAGTCGCAATATTCACCCCCAGGCGGCTCCTCCGATCAGGCATCGTAAACGTTTAGATAGGCGCCTATGTAGAGGAGCTGAGCTCAGTTAACTCTTGCCCAACAGGAAAGAAATAAGTCATTTTAAAATATGCTTTTTTCTTAGCACATATAGATATTTTAAACATTTGAACAGCACAAATATTTTTTTTTAGGGCTAAGGGTAGTATGTGTGCTTTTTTATGCAAGCTCGCCAGAGTAAAACTGCTAGGGATGCGCGGCTCTAGCAGCGAGCTCATTTCTGTTACTAACTCCCGCGGGAATACGCCAGCGCCTGAAATTTAGTTGGTGAATTGCGCAATGGCTTCCGATTTTGGATCGAGAATACGAATGCGCGAGCGAGCTTCCCATTTTGCTTGATGAATCAGCCTCAATGAGTTATCAGACTGGGAAGGACAGGGAGTAGCGCCAACAAGGAGAGAGCAGGGTGAATACTACATACTACAAGAGAAGCAGTCCAGTAATATGGATTCAAGTGAGGCTTGTAAACTTGTTGCGTTGAAGGAGTGGGGGATGATGATTCAGTCAAAGAGATGGTGTGATGCTCCAATTATAGACCAATATCGTTGCTTAATTGTGATTTGAAACTTTTTTACCAGCATATTAGCGCATAGGCTGACTCCAATACTGAATGATATTGTCCATCCTGACCAAAGCAGTTTTCTCCCGATGAGGGAAGCCAGGGACAACACCATCCGTACCCAACACCCCTCTAATGCTCCTCTCCACTGATGGTGAGAAGGCATTTGATCGGGTGGACTGGACGTTTCTGCTCTCCACATTGACACATTTGGGTGTTCCTCCTGGTATTCTGCGCTGCATAGAAACGTTGTATTCCTCCCCCAGCGCCAGAGTACGGGTTAATGGTGAACTCTCCCACTCCTTTTGTATTACCAATGGGACGAGACAGGGATGCCCATTATCTCCCTTGCTGTTTGTGTTGACCCTGGAGCCCCTCCTACGAATAAAATAGGATAGGGTTTTAACAGATTTTCAAGCACACAAAGTTCATTCCTGTACAGTTTGGCTGTTTCTAGGAAGGTGCAGTTGCTTGTTCATCAGCTTCCTGTGAAATGGCGTACCATCCAGAACCCCTACATCGGACATGCACCCGTTTCCTCCTATGTCCACTAAAAAAAATTCATAACGGGCATTAACTATTGCCACGAGCAGGATGCTGAAAAACCCCTTTATAGTTATTAAAATACGATCCACTGTCAGCCGGTGGGGTGGTTCTTACATGTTTCCCATCAATTGCTCCTCCCCAATTTGGGAAGTTCCATAAATCTTGAAATTCTGAAGCGATGGCCAGCCATTCCTCTGGTGTATCAGGAAACTGTAAGGAGAACATAGGAAGTTTAATATGCATAATAATATGTTCTGTTTACATGTTCTATTTATTTTTCTTGCAGACTTCCTCCTGCAGTGAACCTGCAGAGAGCTCACCTACCGCCACAACATCCACTCCGAAGAGTTCCAACCAAAAAAGAGGTCAGAAGAGAAAACATCAGGAGCTGGAAAAGAAGTAAGCTTTACAGAAAGCCATGCCCATATTAAATGAAAAAGAAGATCACTTGGATGGCTTTGGCTTCTACATTGTGTCAAAACTGCGGCAGATGAGACCAGAACAAGCAGGTGCTGTGGAAATTATTATGACCAATTTGGTGAAGAAAGGGATGCTGAACCAACTAAACCCACAATACCCTACTTATTCCTACCCCTATCCATACGCGCAGCCTCACCCTTCACCTGTACACACTCCACACCACCAATATGAGCCTCATCACTACCCTTCCTGCAGTACACCAAATCAGTATAGTTTTGGCAATGAAAGCCTCCATTCCACTGATTTATAGTGGGAGTGTGTCACAACTGGTCATTGTTTTATTGTTGTTAATATTGTTAAAATAGTTATGTATTTTTTTATGGATATTTATTGTTATTTATACTTTATTATTGGCACCTTGTTACATGCACTTAGTTAAATAAAAGTTATCTTTAGGTTCTATAGCAAATGTGTAATTTTGTTTTAATGATTGTATGGGGTCTCTACCTTCATGTATCCATGTTTCAAGCAGTGGATAATTGCTGCACATGTTTCGGGGATAATATGACCCATTGCTTGCGGTGAGATCCCAGTGGAGAACTTCATGTCCTGCAGAGATCTTCCAGTGGCAGGGTATCTCAGCGTGGTGATCAACCTCTGCTCAGGTGTAATGGACTTCCTCATGAAGGTATCTTGTTTCTGCAGAAAAGGTCCAACTGCAGAAAGGAAACAGACATCCGACGTACGAAGATAATTCTTGCAGTCATCTGGGAATGAGTGGCGGAGTTCCCGTAGCAGATTCTCATGTGAAATGTTGTCTCGGTCCAACAACCAATCCTTACACCACATACGTCGCTTCTTCTCAACAACCTCCTCTTCAGCACCAAGCAGACACATCAAAGCAAGAGCTGCTTTCTTCTTCCTTGAGAAAACTTTGAAGGGCATATTGCACAGAGGGACAAAGGAGCAGTGTGGTAAATATCGTTTGTTTGATCTGATCGTTCGTACACACTATTCACTTCCTCTGGTGCACGTTGTTAGCCCTGCAGGCTGTGCCGGTGCCGCTGCTCCTAATTGCAGGCATGGGCGCCGGGTCCTATCTTTCAGGTAAAGTAACCCCAGTACATGTGTTCCATGCCAGAGTTTCCTTCCTGCTGGAGACTTGAACTGGTGTTTGAGCTGGCGTGGGTGTTTCTCTCTTCATTCATCCGAGTATATCAAAGAGAACCTTGACAGAGGATTTATCCGCAAATCTTCCTCTCTGGCTGGTACAGGTTTCTTCTTTGTAAAAAAGAAAGATGGCTCCCTACGTCCTTGTATCAACTACAGGGGTCTTAACAAGATAACAGTAAAGAACAAGTACCTGCTTCCCCTAATCCCTGAGTTGTTTGATCGCCTTAGGGGAGCTAAAGTTTTTTCCAAATTAGACCTATGTGGGGCCTACAATCTGATTGGGATTCGCCAAGGGGATGATAAGGGTAATGCCCTTTGGACTAAGCAACGCCCCTGCAGTATTCGGGGAGTTTGGTAACGACATCTTCAGAGACTTGCTATATTCCTGCGTTGTAGTGTATCTTGATGATATTTTTGTTTTTTCTCCAGAGCTGGCTACTCACCGGAAGCAGGTTCGTTTGGGCCTTCAAAGATTAAGGCAAAATCGTCTGTACGCCAAGTTTGAGAAATGTTCCTTTAAGAAATCCTCTATTCCATTCCTAGGATATATAATATCCAACATTGGTCTGCAGACGGATCCTGAGAAGCTGTCAGCAATTTTAAAGTGGCCTCGTCCTTCAGGTTTAAAAGCAATCCAGCGATTCCTGGGATTCGCCAACTACTATCGCCAGTTCATACCGCACTTCTCGTCCTTGACTGCTCCCATCTCCGCTTTGACCCGTAAGGGAGCAAACCCTAAGAATTGGAAAGCAGAGGCTGAATCAGCCTTCCAAACTTTGAATCAGGCCTTCTCTGCAGCTCCGGTTCTCCATCGCCCTGATGCTAACAAGCAATTCTTCTTGGAGGTGGATGCATCGTCTCTTGGAGCGGGGGCGGTGCTTTCACAAAAATCTTCCTCCGGTAAGATGGTGCCCTGTGGCTTCTTCTCCAGGGCCTTCTCAGCTCCCGAGCGTAACTACTCAATTGGAGACAGGGAGGTATTGGCCAAAAAAATGGCACTAGAGGAATGACGTTACCTTCTCGAGGGGGCATCTTATTCGGTGTTGATCTACACTGACCACAAAAATTTGACTTATTTGCAGTCTGCACAAATCGAGAGGAGAAACCTCAACATATCATTGATCCTGCAAAAATTGCTGTATGCCCTGTCAAGTTTTCTGGGATTCCACCCGGAAAGACTTTTGTTGCACGGAACCTCAGGAAGCGAATTCTAGTCTGGGGTCATTCCTCAAAAATTGCAGGTCATGCCAGACAATGAAAGACTTTCAAACTTATTTCTCAACGTTACTGGTGGCCAACCATGCGGCAAGACATTCAAGAGTTTGTCACTGCCTGTCCGTCATGCGCACAGTATAAAACCTCCAAGCAACGTCCTGCAGGCCTTTTTCTTCCCCTGCCCGTTCCTGAGGCTCCTTGGCAACAGATAGCCATGGATTTTATTACTGATCTACCCTTGTCCTCTGGGTGTTCTGTGATCTGGGTAGCGGTGGATCGCTTATCCAAAATGGCGCACTTTGTTCCTCTACCTGGTCTTCGTTCCTGCTGGAGACTTGCACTGGTGTTTGAGCTGGCGTGAGTGTGTCTCTCTTCATCCATGAGGCAACACATACACGCCCTCTGTTTCTACAGCCTATGGCTGGAGCTCTGCTGGTATTTAAAGGCACTTACCACTACAGGAAGTTCCCTGAGCAATCTCATGGTCTTAGCTTGTCTAACATCAAGTGCAAAGGTGCTTCTTCTGTCTGCCTTTCTGTGTACTGGACCTTGCTTATCAAACCCTTGGACTTTGCCTGTTTACCGCCTGACCCTGACCTTGGATTTTGTTCACAGACTTTGTTTAATCACTACCTCTCCTATACCTTCTTGGCCACGCAAGCCCCTCAGTGCTTGCACCGAGTACCCTGACTCCTGTGGTCAGCTGCCACTGACTCGGGGATTACTTTGGAGTGGCACCTGGCAGCTACCCTGCGGCCCAAGCCTATCCTCACCATCAGAGGCTCTAGTGAAGACCTGGTAGCGGCTTAGTTACGCCCCTCTGGAGCATACCTAGTCAGTGGCACAGTGGGTCCACACCCGCTTGCATTACACACGCCACTTCCTGTATGCTTCAAACGATTGCATCTATCATGTGTACAATATTGTTGAACAATCGTGTCTTTATCTGCATGTACAGGATCAGTACTATACGATCGTTCAAAGAAATCATTCAGGATAGTTGGTCGTTAATTTACAAATGTTAATTATTGGAAGTGTGTGAAAGGGCCTGAGACATTCCATTTTTTTTTTTCTAGTTTTTGATTTTAATAGATAGTGTGGACTTATACAATTAGTCCTATAACAATACCTATCTTCCCTGAAGATAGTCCCTATCTTCCCTGAAGATAGGTATTGTTATAGGACTAATTGTATAAGTGCATACAGGTCTACAGTGTATACATAGCTTTATTTGGAAACTGAAGGAGGTTGTCTGTTGCCCAAAAGGCAGATATTTGTTTAGATCTGGAGGGGACTTGTTGGAAGTGACCAAAATTGATATAAATAGGACTTAATAGGATGATTCTGCCTCCTTGAAAACAAGCTTTAAACCTCATTATCTGTGGAGACACAGTCCCTAAAACCACAATCAAAGGATTGCTTAACAGAGACAATGATTGATGTTCCATGAGTGGATGCCTGAGGATCAGTAACACCTTGGCCAGTTTGACCACCTGGGGTATGTGGGGGCAGGGGTATGTGACAACAATCCCAAGCCTGGGAAAAGGACAATCAGTGTGATCTCTTGATCAAGGTTGGTCAAGGTATCATCATAGGGTTGTGTGAGAGAGAATCCCCATGTGCTAGAGATAGAGCTAGACCCCTTTCTGCCCCCCATACTATAAACCCTTTACCTTCTTCCCTTCCTCTTGTAACCGATATGTATATAATATCCAAAGCTGTAAATAAACCTTAACTTTTCAAAGAGGGCCTTCTAGTGTTGGGGGAAGACTTTAATTTCACTCCTGAGCCAGAACTAGACTCATCGCACTGCTCTGGCAAACTCACACTACGTACTTGCAAACAAGCTTACAGATCCCTAGCCCAACTCCAGTTAAAGGATGTTTAAAGACATTTTAATCCCGCTGGATGGGATTATACGTTTTACTCCACACCCCACCGCTCAAAAATACATAATTTCTGGCTGCCTCACTCTAAATTACACAGGGTACATCGATGTTCGATTGAACCAACCTCCTTTTCCAATCAACTCACGAATGCCAGCCATTCATACGGACACTACGGAGACACTAGAAGCCCCAATTACTGCGGAAGAATGCCACAATGCTAATAAAAACAACCCCACGGGTAAAACACCTGGCCCCGACAGACTTACCCTATCCTACTACAAAATGTTCCAGGATTCCTTGATCTCACATTTCATTACAGCATACAAATCCATAACAGAAGGCTCGGGTTTCTCCCTGGACTCCCTGCAGGCTACCATTACGGTCATCCCCAAAGAGGGTAAAGACCCCTCTTCTTGCGCCAGTTACCACCCTATTTCCCTGTTGAATCAAGATTTGAAGCTGTTCACAAAGAACCTGGCATCCAGATCTAGAGTAGTACATGGGTTGGTCCACTTTGACCAAACTGGTTTTATGCCCGGCAGAGGGAGCAGGGACAACACTACGAGAGTGCTTAATTGGATCCACCACGCTCAGACACGTAGGAGGCCTTTGACTGCGTCGGGTGGCAGTTTATGGACCAAACACATTTGAATATCGGTTTGGGACCCAACATGATTTCATAGATTCAAACCATTAACTCGCACCCTACTGCCACTGTAAGGATAAATGGAGTACACTCTACCCCTTTTCAGATCTCAAATGGCATGCGTCAGGGCTGCCCACTGTCGCCACTGATTTTCATTCTAACTCTTGAACCCCTACGCCGTACAATACGGGCCTCACAGAATATTTAGGTACTGGTGGTCGGTTCTAATCATTAAAAAATTGCGGCAAATGCTGACGATCTTGTCACAAATCCCCGCAAGGCTAGGGCATCTGTGCCTCCTTCTGGCTCACCCACCTTGCACTCCCCTGCAGCCAGTACCAACTCTTCTTCTGGATCTAGCTCTCTGCACACTTTCCAGTCCAGGTCATGTGGTTCTCGATCAGCTGCTCCCTTGCCTCAGAGGACTAGCGTGTTTGCAGACACACTCCTGCTGGCAGGCATGTGAACAATATCTAAGTCTCATCACCCAGCATTTCCTCTGCTGGTGGGTTTGGTGTCTGCAGCTCACATGACCCACACAGAACTGCGGAGTCTAGACAGTAACCAAGTTTTCTGCAGAGCCTCTGATGGTGAGGATGTTGACCTGCTGTTTACTGCCAGGTTGCGGTCCTTGGGCACACCAAGGTGGGCAAAGCACGGGGTCGAGACAGGCAGCAAGCAAGAGAAGTCAGGTCACACGCCAGGGGTCAATAGCAAGGGATCCAGGAGACAGACAGCAATGACACAGAGGCCACTGCGGGCACAGGGAACACAGGAGACACTGGAAACAGCAGGAGGTACAGGTTATGCAGGGATATCCACGCCAGGGGTCAATAGCAAGGAATTCAGGAGACAGTAAGCAATGACACAGAGGCCACTGCAGGCACAGGGAACACAGGAGACACAGGAAACGGCAGGAGGTACAGGTCAAGGCCCCTGGAATTAGTAAATCGCAACTGGTGAGGCTGAAGCTGGCAGGCAGATTGGGAGTACCCAATTTCTTTCACTACTATATAGCAGCTCATTTAGCCAGGGTTGTGGATTGATGTCACAATGGTAGATCCAACAAAGCTCTTCCCTCCCCTTGTGTTTTTTACCATGGCTCCAGGTGTCCGCTGGTCCCAACCTTAGAACACACCACACCCTGGGATACACTTGGGAACTATGCTCCCGATACCTCCACAAACTAGGCCTTTCCCTTCTCCATCCCCTCTATTTCCCATCCTTGGAAACCCAGCCTTTCCACCGAGATTCGAGCACCACACTTTTGTTAACCTGCATACACAGGGGATTTCTAGAGCCTCTCATTTCCTTACCTCCCGGAGGTGGGTTGGGAGAGAAGAGCTGACCTCGTCTCTGGATTTTTGTAGAGCAGCGCAGCTGTCCCACTATCTCTGCCCCCTCCCTCCCCCTCCCTTTTCTTTATCGTAATTTCTCTCTCAGGAAACTTTTCTGGCCTCTTGGTATCACCACATGAAAGGGACCATGTTTTTATGGTTTAAATTGACACTTAACTATGGTCTTCAGGTTCTCAAATGTTGTATCTTTACAGATAGGGGGTATATTCCCCCAAACAGGTGTATATGTTGATCAATCACTCCCCCTATTTATTCTCTAGAATCGTTGCAATATTTTGTTCTATTTTTGTATTTTGCATTTTGTATTGATACACTCAGAAGTTCAAAGTTTTTGCTGTAATGTAATGTAATATAATGTAAAACTTCTCTTGCAACCTTTCCAGGACAATGAGCTGCACATTTGGAAGTCCTTTCTCTTTGGATGCAGGAAATCTGCTGACACTTCTGTAGCATTCTCCATTTGTGGTGAGCATGTTTTGTGTCCTCACTGCACACAAAGTTCCTTCTCTTGTGTTTGGGCCTTTGTACAAGTTTCTTAGAGTTTTGCTGAATACATTAGAAACATGGATATGATTTAATGTTTTCCAACATTCCAGGATCACTATATTACTCAACTTAGTAAAGTCGGCTTAGTAAAAGGTTAACGTTAACGTGCTTATCACCTAATTTGTTTCCAAATATAACTAGATATAAAAACTTTGTAACTTTATATATTTAGCTTAGAAACAATTGTCATAACATCCCCTGCACCCCAATATTAACGTGAAATAATAGCACCCCATCACGTGATCCCTCCCATATACCCCCATGACCTGTATGCCCCCTTCACGTACAAACATATCACCCTGTAAAGAAACCAGTGCGCCTCACCAATCCCAAAACAATGAAATAATCACTGCACTGCATGCAGACCGTAAACTAGAGGGAACCGGAGATTAATCCCAGAGCCCCGCCCACTTCCGGTTTTTTTTTTACTAACGTCACTTCCAGGACCATCTACTGGACAGGAAGCAATCAGCGACTGCTTTGGGAAGGTTGTCATGAGGTTGTTCCCGGTACTCCTAGTAGCTCATGGCCGGGTGGCTCGGCGGATGGGGTTGGGGCCCCGCTCCCGCCTTGATATGCTGCGAAATCTCCTCACAGCTCTAGTCAGACATGAGAGAATCGAGACCACGTGGGCCCGGGCAGATGAACTGAGATTTTATGCTGAGAAGGTGAAAATCCCAGGCCGCCCTCTGCTGGTGACAACACAGGGATCACCGATTATATAGATAGAGAACGTGTCAGAAGTTTAAATACCGCACAGACTTCTATATAGCCTAATACCGGGGATGTCTGTGCTCTATAATGCTGGGAGGTCATGTATAGGAGGTGACAGTAATGTATAATGATGGGAGGTCATGTATAGGAGGTGACAGTAATGTATAATGATGGGAGGTCATGTATAGGAGGTAACATTAATGTATAATGATGGGAGGACATGTATAGGAGGTGACAGTAATGTATAATGGGTGGTGCTGTTAACTACTATGCACTCCATGAGGTGGCTGGCTTTGCATGCACATGCATTACTGCTACAGAATCAGTTCCTGAAATGTTTCCTTTTTTCAGAGTGAAGGACATCCTGTCCAAGGGTTTTACTCATTGCCATATTGTAGAATTTTAGAACTGTGCATGCTCTCTGGCAACATTTTGTAAAGGATAAAGTTACTGTGATTACCTATAACCCTTTTATCCTCCCCACCCCCCTTCAGTGATTGAGTAACCCTGTACTTCCTTTCATTGCTACAAAGATTGTGGTGCAGTCTTGGGGTGGGTTCACACTTGCCGCTTTACTACCTGTGGCTGGCACCTTGCTGCTTGAGGACTTGCAGGGCAGCGCTTATTTAGGAAGAACCAGCATCTGCACATTTGACAGCTGGCAGTGTAGTTCTGATCACTGCAGCCCATATTCATTCCCTATAGGGCTGCAGCATGGGGCATCTCCCCATGTGTCAGTGTTTCTTGGAATAAGGAACAGTAAATGCACCACAGCCTCACTGGCAGTGTGAATAAGTTGCTTTTGTTACCTACAGACTTACAGCTCAAGCAATACTTGTAAAGATTTTCTTATTGGTTTTATTGCCATCTAGAAGTGAATAAGGGGGGAGTGTGCCTACATAAATGGAACTCTTCTCCTTTTTAATAGGTTAAGGATGTATATCCAACACATGCAATTTAAAGGGAGAAGTGCATTTTTAAATTTGCATAAACAGAAACCCTCTATAATTTGAATGTACAGTGCTGATGATTTGTAAATGTTCTTTTGCAAAAACAACTTTATCCTTAAAAAATTGTTTTGTCTTTCAGATTATTGAATATGGAAAACGTGGAGACACTAATGAGAAAGCAATGAAGATAGCAGACTTCTGGTTGACAGTAAATCATCTCCTTACTTTTGTAGTAGTAGTACTTTTGTTTGTATTTAAATAAAGTGCCACTCTGCTCAGAACAAATATTTTGGTTGGATGCTGTAAGTTAATTATCTTGTTTTTTGTCTATTGACTCAATCAGGAAGACATGGTTTTCCATCTATGCTTTCACATTAAGGGTTCAGAATACTTACCCTAACCCTACATTATAGAGACTTCAGCAGTAGATAATATGTAAAACAAATCATCACCAATCTTTCACCTGTCATATGTCTGTGTTCCCTTGTTTAAAGTGGACCTAAACTCAAAATGTTTAGGTACACAACCCTTTTATTTAAAGTAAAAATTTTATTTATTTTTTTGAAGTGCAACACCCTTTTTTTTTTTGTTAAAAAATAAATAAAAAAAAAAGGGTGCAGTACCTCCCTGCAAAGCCTCCCGTTTAACCTACGTCATGCATCCCGGTAGGCTCTTGGCTGCTTCTGCGCATGCCTTGATCTCGGCCATTGCCGATTTCGCACATGCGTAGTAAGTTCGGCAAACTTTTTCCCATCTATGTTTTGAAGACAGACCAGACTAAGCCTGTTTGCATGTGTTTAATTTTTTTTTCTTCTTCAGGAAAAAGATCTCATTCATAAACTCTTCAAGGTTTTGGTTCCTCGCTTCAGCCTGAACAGTGGCAGTTACACTAATATGTACCACATCCCAAACCGAGAAAACCTGGACCGTGCAAAAATGGCTGTAATAGAATACAAGGGAAATCCATTTCCACCTTTACCTGTTCAAAAGAAGGACAATGACAAAACTCTAATTAACCAGCTTTTGTTGGGATACCGCCTAGAGAATGGCCTACAGAGGTCACCAACGTCAGCCTGAAGGTGTAACCCTACCTATTTTCATGGATTTCTCCTACACAGATTGTATGATTGAGCCTTTACTGAAAAGTCTTGTGCTAAACCTAAAAAATAAATCTAGGATTGAATGACTGATCAACATTCTGTGACTACAACTCCTATGTAGTGTATGGTAACTGGTAGCAGTAATTTGTATGGTCATGAAAAGTAAAATCTGGTTGTTATGGGTAACAGCTCTGTTTGCACTGCCCTACCATTCCTAAACACTTACATTATGTTATTTGCCTGGATGTACATCTGATCTTTTAGTTTTAGTAGTTTGTCACACACTTGAAACAAGCATGAATCTGAGTGGCAGTTAGCTAAATGGTAATTCACTCTGGATCATAATTAGGAAAACATTAAAGGCAGGGTATCAAAACAAATGTTTTTATAGCTTGGTCAGAAATGGCAGTTTATGTAATAGTGCAGTTAAAGGTCCACTTTAACCAGGTAACTAATTAAAATCTATGTTACTTTTTGTAATAAATGAGGTAAAAATATCACTTTAGTGGTGGTCAGAGAGTAAGAATTTTAATATATTAATCCATAAACCTTAGTAAAGTATTGTAAAGGTACAATATGGCTGGTTGCCAGATATATAGATATATATATAGATATAGATATACATAAGGATTTGAGACTTTAGTCTCTTGTCTTTTTGTGCTGTGCTCTTTGTACATTTTTTAAAGCTTCTTCAAATGTGTTTGCCAATAAAAGTCTCTGTAATCACCTTTTTCTTTAATTGAGACATTGAGTCAGTCAGTATACGTACGTCTCAGCCAACTTTGATAATGTATAGAATGCAATAGTTGCCTATACAAAAGTGTTCAAGGTCAGATTGATTGGTGGAAGTGCAATCTGTCATATGATTACGACAGAGTATTTTTAGTATCCATCTATTTTTCCTTTTATCCTGTCCAGTGCTCCAGTTCCTGCTGTAGAGAAACACCCCCACAATGGGATGCTACCACCTAAATACTGTACTGTAGCTATGGTGTCCTTTAGATGGTGAGACATATTTGCTTTTTGACAGATGCACTGTTGGACAAATATGTCAATTTTAGTCCTGTCCCACCATATCGCCTTTTTAGTCCTATCCCACCATAACGCCTTCCATTTGGTCTCTTCATGATGCGTTTTGGCAAACCTCTAGAGCTAATGTAGACTTTGTCACATGCACACAATGACCACTCTTTGGAATAAATTAACGTAATCCTATAGGCCTCTTGGTTGTTCATGAGTTTCCTCCTCACTCTTCCATGCCTTTTGGAGAACCAGCTGATCTGGGGAGGGTTCTAGAAGTATCTAACACTTTCCACTTAGTTATAGACTTTACAGTGCTTCATGGAAGCTGAATTGATGTTTGTTGGTATCCATTTCCTTACTTATGCTTTTTCACAATTTTATCCTTATTTGAGGGGTGTCATGTCATCCATAGTTGATTGTTTGCTATCATTTTTTCTTCCAGGCACTGGAATGCTTCAGTAATTGCTGTTTTTATGCTGAAAGAATCAAAACTATTACAGTTGATCACAAAAGCCAATTCTTTTAGCTTGGTGTGCAGTGGAAAAAAAAGAATAGGGCGTGATTCTTTCAGGTGATCCATCGCAGTGACACAGCGGGGAACAAAATTTGTTTTGTTTTCATACCCATTGTATATTCTAAACACTTCAGCTTGGTGCTTAGGGTAGACCTGCATTAATGTACATCATAACCATATCTTAAATACAGATTTACAAGTCCTACCAGTTGATACAATCTAGTCTCACTTTTTTATTCTTTTTCTCATGTTTGGTGATCTTAATATTGCTTTAATTTTTTTTATGTAATTCTAAGCACACCAAGCACAGAAGCAGATTTGTGTTGACATGGTCAGTTTGCATCCCATTGCTGCAGGTATAGGATACAGGATGATGTACATACTCATCTATGTCATATAGTCCATTTTTATTATTCAGATGTTTATTAAAAAATGTTTACATAAACATAACACTGCACAGGTTTTTCTAAGGGGCAGGAGAGCTGCATACTATCCAGAGCACCATCGATCTTTTCTAACAGAATTAGATTTTTAGAAATGTGGTGAAACAGTCTTTATCATGATAAAGCATTTTTTTCTAATGAGAGTAGAGAGGGCATCTTGGTTAGGAAGCTGTTAGAATGTTAGAAGAGACCCATTTTCTGTCAATGAGCCACTAAGAGTGATCAACAGAAAACAGCAAGAAGGGAAGAATTCAGGATGAATATATCAAAATACCAAAAAAAAAACACATTTAATAGGATCATGCGCAAAAGAGACATTGCATCACATAAACAGTTAAGGGATTTCCAGAGAAGATGTTTTAGGTTGCCTTGGTCTCCTATTTTCTAACAAAAGTTGGGTGTATGGCACACCCTATGGGAAAGAACATCTGGGTGAGTCAGGAAGAAGGTGATAGTATATACAGTTAGGTCTATAAATATTTGGACAGACAACTTTTTTCTAACTTTGGTTCTGTACATTACCACAATTAATTTTAAATGAAACAACTCAGATGCAGTTGAACTGCAGACTGTCAGCTATAATTCACTGGGTTAAACAAAAAGTTTGCATAAAATTGTGAGGAATCAAAGGCTTTTTTTTTTTTT
>NC_092867.1:0-6293 GCF_032062135.1 Pyxicephalus adspersus | reverse complement strand
AATTTACCGGTATGTATGCTTTTATTTTCTTTTTCTCCTAGGTCTTATTTTCGGGGTAGGTCTTATATTAGGGCAGGTTTACAAAATAGTGCTAGGTCTTACTTTCGGGGTAGGTCTTATTTTCGGGGTAGGTCTTATATTAGGGCAGGTTTACAAAATAGTGCTAGGTCTTACTTTCGGGGTAGGTCTTATTTTCGGGGAAACACGGTATCTATGGACCTAACTGTATAGTAGGTACCATCCCAAGTACCATATCCCAGACATCTTTCCAAATAGCCCCCACGTTCCTCTCCCACTGTAGCCTAGGATGCTGGGGAAATCTAGCCAAAAATATAAGAAAGCAGGGCTACATAGAATTACATCATGGGAGTTATGGGGGGAACTGGATGGGGGTAGATAGATTAGATAGGTAGGGGTTATGGGGACACTGAGTGGGTGAAATAGGGGTGCAGATTCAGTATAGTATTCAAAAGTATTGTGCCTATAAATATGTATAGGTCAGGCATGTTATGAAAATTAGGCTTGTGCTGTCAGCCTGTATCATATAGGGCTAAATTTTGTCTTGATTTAACATGGAACTACAAACCGGCTTATATTAGGAATTCTCAAAATACTAGAGACACCCTAGACTTCATGTTTACACACAAAACCAGTCACATATTTCAATATTTTTTATTGCATTAGAATAACTTTGCAAGTAGAAAAGAACAATATCAACAGGAGAATAGCAAAAAATATATGCAAGCATGGTAAAGCAAGTAAATACAGGGACAATATATTTCTTACATCTCCAAGCCAATGCGGCCTGCAAATGAAAAGCATGATCAAAGGTGAAACAAAATAGGGAAGGAAAACTGGAAAAAAATATGGAAGATGGGGGAAGGTATGGGGTTTGGTGCCTGTCCACAGTGTTCCCAGGGGAAGAGCAAATCCATATTGAAATCACTTGGTAAGTAATGCGCAATCCAAAGTGATTATGCTTTCTTGTACGCCACTAAAAAATCTTAGATCCTGGCTCCTATGAACTTATTGGTTAAGTACCAAGAGTCTTTTCTTTTCCCCTGTGCTACTATAGAACAAGGCTTTTGCTAAAGTTTGTTTCTCAGCTATGAATATTGAATTAAAAAAAATTAGTTTGAAATTTATCTTCCAGTGTGGAGGTTTAAGTAAGAACAATGCCATGAAAGGGTCTTTTTAATTACTCTAACCAAAGAGTGTTTATTAATACACCCCTATACAGAAAGTGTTTAATGAGAGAGTATTCCCACTATACATGGTAAGGATGGTTACAGATCAGAAACACAAATTTGAGAATTCATGTTTACATTTAGCTAGCCTCGAAAGGGCATGTATCATCACACAAATACTTTGTAACTGCCTTAATAAAAGCCCAAGTGGAGAGTCCTGTAGGCAGCAGCATCCCAAATTTCCTCCTGCTGAGATCCATCTAAAGACCGGACAATATCTGCCTCCCAGTGGGTCAGATATAATGGTGATGGATGTGCTTCTGAGAGGAAAAGAGAATGAAAAAGCAAAAAGAGTATACCCTTGCCTAAATGGTCCCTAGCACAGACACTTTCAAAGGGTGTGTTTGAGAGGGGTTTTTTAAGAGGTAAATAGATTGGCAAAAGAAAGAAATGTCAGAAGAGGAGCAAAACTAGGCGTATTAATGGAGTCCGGAGAGTGTAGTCAAGCCCTAAAAAGGCCCTTAGACTGCCACAAAGTAAAAAAGACTCCAACACCAGGAAGAAATGAGGGATTATGAAGAAAAGTCAGCAATGGTGTATGTGATGACATCAAACCACCAGAATACTTAACATCATCCCATGATTTGAGACAGTGCTGAAGGAGAGGGAATAAAATCCTTTTCTGTAGATGGGGAGGAGTCCATAAGAGCGTCTTGATTGCTAAGGTGGGCCCTAAAGTGGTCTTCTAAGCTGACCCACAGGGGTGAATTGGATGGGGCAGGGTAGCCAGTTGGTCTGCTCTATAGCAGTGTAAACCTTGGGGACTGCTAAACCACCTTTTGATTTAGGAAGGTAGAGGATCTTTTTAGCCAGTCTAGGTCCAGATGGATGTCAGATAAAATCCAGAAAAGTTTTTTAAAGAGTGCAATGAATGTGTAATGGGACTTCAATTGGAAGATAAAAAATTTTTCGAAGGGCAGTTATTTTTAAGGCGGCTATCCCAGCCTATCCTTTTGGAAAATAGAGGGAGTTGGAGACCTGATAGAAAAGATCAAGTCTTGGCTAAAGTGTAGAAAGATGGGTGTGAAACCCATTTAGAATTCCGTTAGAGTGACTTTAAGTTTCAAAATTAGATATATGTAGGTGAAAGGGGTTGAAAGTTTTAGCATTAGAGTGCAACCTAGAGACTAAAAGAGTGTCTGGTTTATTACCTTTAACATAAAATTTGTTACGGGTCCAATGAATTTGTCTGCTTGATCAGTAAGAAAAAAGTCCAATTCCTGACGGGCTTGGTCCATCTGTCTTCTAAGAGGGCCAGTCTTCTGTTCCTTCCTAAAGAGAAACAGCCTTGTAATCCAACCAAAGTATAGGTAGAAGGTCACAGGCCAGGGTGAATGGAAGTGAAAGAGAAGAAATAAATATGTGATCAATCCTGGACCATTTATTTTAGGGGGGTGAGAGTAGTAGGTGCAATATTGCTTGCAGTGATTTCTTCGCCAAGTATCAACAAGGCTATGATGGATCAGTAATTTGCCAAAAAGTCTCAAGGGAGGAATGCCAGGAGGACACATTGATTGTTGTCTGTGCAAAGAAGGAAGAATGACAAGATTGGAGTCTCAGCTAGGGTCAAAGTGCTTTTTAGATGCAAGAAGATTAATGCCATGATTTGAAGGAAAAATGTTAACTGTCTAGTTCTAGGGGCATAGTAAGTATCTATAGTTACAACAGAGATACTGTCCATTAGGATCTTTAGCTTCTAGGGTAGAGAACATGGAAAGCCAATAAAAACACGTCTTCTTGGTTGCTCCCTGTAAGGTAAATATTTTTTTTTTTTTTTGGGGGGGGCATGAAGTAGACAGGAAATGTGTCTCTGAAGACACTGATAGACTATGTCCACTTTTTTAGAGAGTAACAAAAAACCTTGGCTCTCTTGGGGAATTCAAGCCTCGAGCGTTTAGACTCAAATTAGTTGGTGCCATAAAGTGAGTGATGTTAAAAAACAAGTCACAACAGACACCGAACAATAGGTGGCAACAAGTTAGGAGGCCATGCATAGAACCTTGGTCACGGCAAGGAGATCATAAAGAGTTAGAAGCATCATCAGAATGCATGGAAAAAGAGGGAGTGTTTGCAGCTTTGACAGCTGACCCTGCCAGTGATGCCCAAATCATGTGAGTGGTAACAACATGCACCTTACCTTGCTACATAAATGACGTGGAATACAAAACCCCCATCTATGCTGAATGTGAATATGCTGAACTACCTGGATGCATGGTTTCATAGCTCCCCAATTCTGGATATGGTGATCCAGGGAGGGTGGCCAGTCCAGCAATTTATGTATGTCAGAAACCTGTGTGGGTAGAGGCACTGGACATTCTGTGTCATCAATGAAGAGGCTGACCTGCATTTCTTTAGCTGAGCCAATATTTGTCCCGAGCAGCAATTACACACTGCGCCATATTATATGGACTGTTTTATTGCAAATACACAAATTCTATATATATATACACAGATTATGACATTGAAGGCGCCTGGAGAATAATGTGTTGCTCCAACTATGCTATCTGGTGTCCGAGGAAGAACCTTTTTCATCAGAGGGAGAGAATGTCTATTGAGCGTCTTTGTAATTTATTTTAAACTCTAATAAAGCTTTGGTGTGTAAGTTCTTTCTAATATTTGCTCCTAAACAATCCTAAGCTTACTGTATAATATCCCTTCATTGCCCTGTAAAATTATTACAAAACAGGGGCACTTAATCAATTATGCTATTAAAGCGAGCCCCCTAGTGGTTGAATACTAGGACTGCCAGTGTACTCCCTGGCGGTTGCATTTCAGAAATACCAGTGTATATTGTCAGATGGTCCCCGTTGATGGTTGGATATCAAGTATTGCAAGTGTGTATTGAGAATAGTCGCCCTCTGGTGTATGAATACCAGATTTGACAGTTTGTATTGTGAGAGGGCGCGCTCTGCTGGTTGAATACCAGGATTGACAGTGTGGTTTGTGAGATGGAGCCATCTAGGGGTTGGATAACTATATTGCCAGTGTATGTATTGTGAAATGACGCCCTCTGGTGTTAGGATACCGGGATTGTCATTTTGTATTATTAAATGGAGCCGTCTGGTGGTTGGAAAGCAGAACTGACAATGTGCATTGTGAGAGGGTGCCATCTAGTGGCTAAGTGCCAGGATTGCCACTGTGCAATGTGACTATATGCCCTCCCTCCAGTGATTGGATACCAGGAATGTTAGTGTATATTATAATATTGGACTAATCAAGAACTGTTGGTGTTTGTAGTGTGATAGCAATCTCTGTTGCCTGGAGGTCGGGGATGTAAATGTAGATTGTGTGATAGTGCCCTCTTGTGGATGTATTCCAGGACTAATATTGTAATGGCACATTTTTGTGTGCAAAAGCCAGGACTGTAATCGTTTAATTAATTAGGGAATCATCTGACAACCCAGGACCATCGGTGTGTATTGTGTTATAGTGCTCTGTTGTCAGTGCATAGTGTGGGGGATCACCTTCTGGTGTCTGGCAGCAAGTATTGTTGGTGTGGAATTATGATTTGTATATCTATAGTGCCAACATAATATGTGGAGTAGTAGAGAGTGCATATTCAAGTTTGGCTAACCATACTATAGCTAACATAGCTTACTGTACTGTCAGCGCTAAGAGCAGGAGGGCACACAATAGGATCTGAGGATCGGGACTGTCCGTGCCTAGTGTGTTATGGTGTCTACTGGTCAGTTCTGTCCAAATTTTTAGTAGGAGAAGATGTCTAGCGGCCTGGGGCTGCCAGTGTGCAGTGCATAACTGTCAGTCTGTGGTAGGGCATAACTGCCAGAGTTTGGGGGGGCCATTTTTTAAGGATCGGCTTTAACACTCTATTCATCATCAATCATAATAGAGAAAGCACCCAATGATTGCTATAGAACAATTCCATCTTCATTGTAAACATCCCACTATCATCTAAGAAGGTATTTTACAAGAAAGGCGCCATAAATGTTACCAGAAAGTTCAGTGCTAAATATAAATAGTAAAACCAGGTATTTTCCTTATTATGTTGTAAGAGGGCGCCATCTAGTGGATGGAAATTAATTCTACCAGTATGAGCGATAGCTTTTTGGTGGCTGGAGCCCAGGAGAATCAAAGTGGTTTGTGGAAGAGCGCCCTCTGGCGGTATGGAGGGCTAACCATTGTAAAAAAACCTGAGCGGCAGAGATCACTCCGCCTGAATATAGTCCCGGCTTCACATGAGGAAATCATTTTTGGAGGTTGAGGTGAGGTAAGTGGCCACAAATGCAGCCGTCTAATTGATCCTTAGAACAAAATAAAGAGGTATAATAAATTCTTATTTAGGCACAAACTTGGGGGTGTTATTGTTATCATTCTGTCAGAAATGTGGGGGTAATATTGCAATTCTTTCAGAAATGTTGTGGTGTTATTTTGACAGAAATGTGAGGGTTTTAGTAAGATTCTAACCACATAGTTGTGGGATTAGGGACATTTTGTGGTGTTATTATTTGGAAAATGTGGGGCTGTTGGTAAGATTTTGATAGAAATGTGAAGTATTATTGGAATTTTAACAAAAAATGGCATATGTAATTGATATTCTAACAGATTTGTGTGGGTAACAATACTATTCTGACAGAGATTTGGGGTATTAATACTATTGTGACAGAAATGAGGGGGTATTATTACCATTTTTACATGGATTTGGGGTTATATTACCATTCTGATGGGGATTTGGGGGTTTTATGACTATTCTAACAGGGATTTGGGGTATTACTACTATTGTGACAGAAAAGTCAGGGGTAATGTTAGTATTGTTACAGAAATGTGGGTTTATTACTATTGTGACAGTGATTTGGGGTATTATTACTATTCTGACAGAAATGTGGGGGTATTATTACTATTCTGACATGGATTTGGGGGTTTAGGACTATTCTGACAGGGATTTGGGGTAATATTACTATACTGACATGGATTTGGGGGTATTAGTATTGTAACAGAAATGTGCAGGGCTGTTGAGTAGGTAGATAAATTCTTTGACTCCGACTCCTCAGTTTCTGGTACCCCCGACTCCTAGGGTTAGGGTTAGGG
>NC_092866.1:66835892-66861089 GCF_032062135.1 Pyxicephalus adspersus | reverse complement strand
CACAATAGTAATAATACCCCAAATGCCTGTCAGAATAGTAATACCACCCCCTAATACCTGTCAGAATAGTAATAATACCCCCCAAATGTCTGTAACAATGGTAATATTACCCCCACATTTCTGTCACACAAGTATAATACCCCAATCCCTGTCAGAATAGTCATAATACCCCATATCCCTGTCAAAATAGATATAATACCCACAAATCCCTGTCAGAATAGTAATAATACCCACAAATCCCTGTCAGAATAGTAATAATATCCCCTAATACCTGTCAGAATAGTAATAATACCCCAAATCCCTGGTAAAATAGTCATAATACTCTAAGCCTTCTGTCACAATAGTAGTAATGCCCACACATTTCTGCCTCAACAGTAAAAACACCCAAATCCCTGTCAGAATAATCATAATACCCCAAATCCCTGTTAGAATAGTAATAATACCCCCACATTTCTGTCACAATAGTCATAATACCCCTAAATCCTTGTCAGAATACTCATAATACCCCACATTTCTGTCACAATAGTCATAATACCCCCACATAAAAATCACTGTCAAAAGACTAATATAACCCCAAATCACTGTTAGAATTGTAAAAATACCCCCACATTTCTGTCACAATAGTCAAAATACACCCACATTATTGTCACAATACTAATACTACCCCCAACTACTATTACTCCAAATTCCTCTCAGAATAGTAAAAACACTGCCACATTTCTGTTAGAAAACTAATATTACCCCCACATTTATTTCACAATAGTAACAATAACACCTGTCAACATAGTAATATTACTCCCACTTTCTGTAAGAAAACTAATATTACCCCCACATTTCTGTCACAAAACTAATAATAGTCCAAATCCCTGGTACAAAAGTAATAATACCCCCACATTTCTGTCAGAATACTAATATTACCCCCACATTTCTGTCAGAACACTAATAATAGCCCCACATTTAGGTCACATTACTAATAATACCCCAAATCCCTGTCAGGATAGTAATAATGCCCTCAAATCCCTCTCAGAATAGTCATAATACCACCAAATCCCTCTCAGAAAAGTAATAATACCACAAATCCCTGTCAGAATAGTCATAATACCCCCACATTTCTGTCACAACAGTAATAATACCCCAATTTCCTGTCATAATAGCAATAATACCCCCAATATTTCTGTCACAATAGTAATAATACCCCAAATCCCTGTTAGAACAGTAATATTACCCCTACATTTCAGTCAGAATACTAATATCACCATCACATTTCTGTCAAAATACTAATATTACCCACACATTTATGTCACACTACTAATAATAACCCAAAATTCCTGTCAGAATAGTAATAATGCCCTCAAGTCCAGGTCAGAATAGTAATATTACACCCACATTTCTGTCAGAATAGTAATAATACCCCCTAATACCTGGCAGAATAGTAATAATACCCCACATGTCTGTCATAATACTAATATTGCCCCCAAATTTCTGTCACAATACACAAATTACCCCAACATTTCTGTCACAATACGAACATAACCCCAAATCCCTGTTAGAATAGTCGTAATACCCCCACATTACTCTTACCAAATTGAAAATACCCCACATTTCTGTCAGTGTAGCAATAGGAAGCCTACAATTATGGTCACTCACCTCATCTGACGCTCATTTATTTTCTCTCACGTTAAGCCGGGACTATATTCAGGCGGAGTGATCTCTATTTACCACTTTTTTTCTGACAGTCCTATTGTCACTATACACCAGATGGGGCTCTTCCACATTATAGCACATTTCTGGGCTCCAACCACAATAGAACTTTCGCTCATACTGATAGTTATACCTCCAACCACCAGAGGGCACCTTCCCACAACACAATAAAGCGCCACAATACAAGGCGGCAATGCATGTATCCAACCACTAGATGGCAACCTCTCAATGTACACTGGCATATCTGATATCCAACCACCAGTGGGCGCCCAGTCACAGTAAACAGTGGCAGTCCTGTTAACCAACCACCAAAGGGTCTACTTTCACAATACAAACTTTCACTTGCGATATTCAAACACAAGATGGCGCCCTTCCACAATGCACACTGATAACACTAGTATTCTAACACCTGAGGGCGCTGTATCACAACACTCAACCACTTACCAATAAGTAAAGCTCTGACTGACCACTGAACTAACAATGTTCCCCTGCATGACTCCAATGGTGTCTTAGAATAGGAGCCCTGATAGTGGTCCCCTAGGGCAACCCTAAAGCTGGTTAATACAGCTCTCTGGCAGTTGGGTTTGATCTCATACCTGTGATATGCCTGCTCAGTTCTATTATAGTTAACCTCCAGCTCTAATTCAACTGTCCTACGACCATGGATTCCATGTTGACTGCTATTGGAGCCTGAGTGTTAGCGCAATGCTTCTTGCCTTTCTTAAGTCACTTCAAATGGGTGCTGTGAGTAGGCTTATAGGGTTTATGTTGCATTTCAGGTGCTGTCCAAGCATTGTATCTAACGTCCCTTTAGGTCAGTTTAAAACATATATTTAGTTTTTTACCCTATACATATGGAGAGGAGGTTTACATTACAATTAAATTGTACAGTATGGATCGCTTTGAGCCAAACGTCAATAAAGAGTAATTCAGGAGAGAAGATAGAGACATGAGAAGGCTTTTTAGGCAAAACAAGAATACAAACATTTATTAATGCAAAAAAATTTGTTTTTGTTATAATGGTCCTATTGTTTACATAGAACTACTTGACTAATAAACAGTTAAATCATAAACATACATGAGACAAGATACAGTGTTTACACAAGTGACGGGTAATCAAAATAATTTTAAGTTTATCTCAAGTTCCCGATGAGTTTCACCAATAAGGCTTCTTCAGGGCATTGTAGAGATCACAGAAATTAGGAAAATAGCAATAGATGGTGTGATTACTGTGCTTTAAAACCAAAAAGGAAGTACCAAGGAAATATCCACACCAAAGTACCCCCATGGATCATATTTAGAGAAGGTGGGCAATTGAAAATATTTTTCTCAATGATATAGATTTATTGAATAGATCAGAGTATTGTATCATATTGTGGTGAGGATTGGAAATATTTGAAAGAAGACAGTTTCTCAACTAAATAAAGCTCAGGTAATTTAGGGGAATAGTGGAGGGATATTTAAACTAGGATAGAGGGGGTGGGACAGGTAAAAATGTGGCAGAAAGGTTAGTCAGGGGTCAGACACTAGTAGAGGGTGGGTTGGGGATAGTTGGGGGGAGGATTATGGATAATTGTAAGGAGCTTCCCATGTTACAAACAAACATTGGATTGTGCAGTACTAGTTGTACTAAAAAACAAAATGATTTGGCAAACAATGATGGTAAAAGCAGCAATGGTATAATATATATAAATATCTATATACCATTGTAACAGATATTCATTTAACATGTAGATGCCTTCAAGAAACAGAGCTTGGAACATCAACATATGTAGCATCACCCCTGAGGAAGCCTAGATTGGGCGAAACGCGTCGGGTTAACAAAGCTGCGTCAGAAATACGTATATGTTATATGTTCTATGCATTATAAAATAGTTGGTCTCTTTCTAGCATAGGAGGTAAATGAGCTCTAGATAGGAGGAAATCCTCCTCTAATTTTTACTGTGGATGTTTACAAAAAGATTTGGGTAATTACCCTCTAAGAATGAGGAAGTACCTGACAAATCTGTACTATTGATATTATTGTTTGTTGTTTCACATTTAAGAGAATGTACTATTGATTGTCGTTGAATACACAAAAAATTGTTCCCAAAGAAAACCCTGTCTTTGAACCACATTTATTCTAATAAACAAATGTAATAAACAAACAAATGTACTCTCTTTTTATGAGGAAGTAAGTAAACAGGTAGGCAGTGGAGTAGCAGTTGATATAGTGTACTTGGACTTTGCTAAAGCATTTGACACCGTACCCCATAGATGGTTAGTATGCAAGTTAGGATCAATAGGTTTAGAAAAGTCAATCTGTAAATGGATAGAAAACTGGCCTAAAGATCATCCAGAGAGTTGTAATTAATGATTCATACTCTGAATGGTATAAGGGTATTAGTGGTGTACCCCAGGGTTCAGTGTTGGGACCTTTACTGTGTAACATCTTTATAAATGATATAGAGTTGGGGATTTCTGTGTTTGCAGATGACACCAAACTATGTCATGGAATTAAGTCCATACAGGATGTCTATAATCTACAAGCAGACCTGGATGTACTGTGTGATTGGGCAGCCAAGTGGCAAATGACATTTAATATAGATAAATGTAAAGTTATGTACTTGGGGGTAACAACATGCATGCTTCATACTGTCTAGGGGGAATACATTTGGGGGGTCAGAAATGGAAAAGGATCTGGGGGTTCTGGTAGATCATAGACTTAATAACAGCATGCAATGCCAAGCTGCAATATCTAAAGCTAGTAAAGTACTTTCTTGTAATAAAAGAGGAATAGACTGCAGAGATGGAGACATAATCCTCCCCTGTACAAAGCATTGGTCACACCACATCTGGAATATGCCGTCCAGTTTTGGGCACCAGTTCACAAAAAAGACATTGTGGCATTGGAGAGAGTGCAGAGAAGGACAACTAAACTAATAAAAGGAATGGAGGAGCTCAGCTATGAGGAGAGATTAGCTGAACTGAATCTATTCTCCCTTGAGAGGAGACGTATAAGGGGGGATATGATCGCCCTGTATAAATATATAAATGGTCCATATAGAGAACTCTATTCCCCATTATTCTCTGTAAGATCATTACAAAGCACAAGGGGGCGCTCTTTGTGTCTGGAGGAAAAGAAGTTTAAGCTCCGGGTAAGGAAGGGATTCTTCACTGTAAGGTGTGTGTAATTGTGGAATCGGCTCCCTCAGGAAGTAGTTTCAGCAACTACCATAGATTGCTTTAAGAAAAAGCTTGATGATTTCTGGAAGCACAGAATATAACTGGGGATTAAGTATTTAGTAAAGTAAATGATTTAGTAAAGTAAATATAACAGAGACTGTTGATCCAGGGAACATGCGATTGTCTCATGGAATCAGGAAGGAATTTCCCCTGTTGAAGCAAATTGTACCCGGGTTTTTTTTGCCTTCCTCTGGGCCAACTATGTCTTATAGGGTTTTATATCTGGGATATGTTTATTCCCTAGTGGTTGAACTTGATGGATTTATGTCTTTTTTTAACCTAACCTACTATGTAACTTTGTAACTATTTCCCAAAAGAAGTAAGGACATTGGCCTCTACCATCCCAATGACAAAATGGGCCCACTGGAGAATAGTCCTTTTCAGAGAGGCTCCCTAGAACAATGAAATTAAGAAAATCTAAACGACTACATTTCTAGATGAGGCTCAGTCTTAACACTCTGAAATTACAAGTCATGGACATATCAGCAATCACATGCCTCAGATGGGCGTTGAATATGTTAGTGATACAATTCTGTAACACAGTGGCCAAAATCAAACCTTCCAGAAGACCAAGATTCCCTAAATGGGATCTACCTCTTGTGCTTTACTTCCTTACGTCTGACAAGTTCAAATGAACTCGAAGTGTTTTTCCATCTGCATGGCATACAGGGCCCCAGTAGGGTTTACATCTAATTCAACTCGCAGTATCTCAACATCCCGGACAGCAGCAGGACAAATTTCCCTGTATACCATCTGTAAGGCAGCAACCTGATCCTCCAATCACACATTTATGTCACATTAGTGCGAACAATCAGCAGAACTGACCACAGTTGATTTTGGGCAGAAAATACTGTCTACTGTCACACTACACTATTAAATATAATTAGGCATCCCACCCTGGCTAGATCTAGTTATTTCACATTTGTAGTCTGACATGGAGCTGTCAGGAAAACTGAATACTTACTTTTATCTAAAATATTCAATTTTCCATTTTCTCAACCTTTTTAACATTCTTGAAATAACTTTCAGGTCTTCAGGAAATCCCTGCTATAACTCCTATATCCACAGTTCACAGTATTAGCATAGTGAGTAGTGGGAAGAATGTCTCCTACATTACATTGGGATAAATGTCACCTTTACAGATATCCAAAAAAGATCATTGGTATGACTGGTATATACCATTTGGTATTAACTTACCCAAGTGGCACACATTTCTCTAGGAACCCTTGCACATACCCTAGGAATTCACAGAACCCTAGTTGAGAAAAACTGCTATTGAAGGTGAACTTTCATTATACACATTGGCAATTCAGGTATCCAAAAACTAGATTGGGTAATTTGGCCCTTTTTTCTGATGATAAAACTAACAATACTAACCACGATTGGGGGCTTTATAGAGTGATGTTTATGGTGTTCTATAGTTCATACTAACCTTCATGGGTTATAGGATGATGAGTGAGATGCGAGAGGACAATGGAGAGGTTTTTTATTATTATTTTTATTAGAAAATTTAGTACATAAAATCACACAGAAAAAACTGCAATCTGAGCAGCCAATAACTTTCTTTCAACTCAAAACAAATGGCAATTTTTTTTCACTATTTTTTTATTTAGCAAAGGGAGCTAATCTAAAATTAGATAGTGTTTCATCAAACAGGGCTTCTACCACAAAATAAAACAATCTTTCCAAAATGAAACACACTGCATTCTGGATGCGTCCCTGTACTTGAGAGGATTTTGTAGTACAAAGATTACAATGTGTGGTGTGATCCATCAGTGGCTTTAGTTAGCTGTACAGGTAATTGTCGCCCGTATACAAGATGATTACAAAAGTCAATTAATGGAATTCCAATTTTGTTTCTTTTTTTAATCATGCCGAAGGTTTATATCTGCTGCAAGATTGGAAAATACTTAAACCCTGGAACACGATGATGGACTATCGCAGCGGGACCAGGTAATTGATCGCTAAACCCGAAGTTTTCTCACTGTATTTACATACAGTGGGAAAAGTACGGGTTTATCGATAATAGTAACTTTTTTTTGATGGGAAAAGTACGGGCTTAACGGTTCAGAGGTTAATGGCCTATACTTACTAGGACTGAGCGAGCAAATTTATTAAATTTGGTTTTGCAGTGAATTGGGCCGCACTCGCTTACCAAACATGTAAGCGAGAACGACCTTTGTAAATTTGGCCAGAGAGACCGAATCTTTGAGACCTGCAAGACCAATCAGGGGAACGGAGCTGTCAGCTGATTGCTCTTGCAGCCCTTTACTAGTAGTATGTGTTCTTGGATATAGTTACTCTATCCAAGAACACAGGGAGTCCTGTGTTCCTGGATAGAGAAACGGCTGCAATCATTGATGAGCTCAGTGTGCGATCCCCGGGGCACTAAGGTTAATTCAGGGAACACTAGAGGTTTTGAATAGAGAGACTTCTCCCCATTTAACCTCTAGTGCCAAAAAAAAAATGGTAGAACTGTTGTGTACTGTTTTTAAATTACCAAGGACACTGGACTGTTTTCCGCTCACTGAGCACAGGAGAACCTGCTGACATTGAAATATAAGTATCTCTTACTCTGTTTCCAGCACAGTAATATTATGATACATTTGATACATTTTTCTGGCAGTGAATCGCATCACAGTGGATAAAAGCAAAATAAAAAAGTCAGTAAAAAAGCCAAACAAAAAAGTCAGAAAAAAAGTAAGGAAAAAAGTCAGTAAAAAAGCCAGATAAAATATTTAAAAAGTCAGTAAAAAAGCCAGATAAAATATTTAAAAAGTCAGTAAAAAGGCAAGATAAAAAGTCAGAAAATCAGTCAGTATTTAGAACAGAAGATTAAGGCAGGTAAGTATATTTTATTGCAGAAGAGACATGGCCTGATAGATAGTGGGGATGAGCAAACAAAATTTGTAAGTTCGATCTCGCAGCAAATCAGACCTTTCTCACTTACCAAACATTTAAGCGCAAACGACCTTGTTATTCGCCATGAGGTTGTGTTCTCGCTGAACAAACGAGAGAAAATGCAGGGGGCAGGAACGGCGACTATTTCTGGTGGGATTCATGCGGCTGTGAGCGAATCATTTGCTCCCAGGATGCACAGCAAGGCCCAGCAGCCCAATCAGCAGAGATCTGAGCACAGGCATATATAAAGGGAATGGGGGAGGGGTTAGTCACTCCATCTTGTGTTATGTGTGAGGGAAAGAAGCAGGGAGCGAAGTACATTGGGACAGGGACAGGTTAGGTGCCTTCTGTATATCTGGAAATATACAGATTTTGCAGTTTTTGATGCTACCTCTTACTATCTATCAAAAAAGCCAGAAAAATTTCTGTATTACGCTCCAAAAAAATACAGATAATTCATTCTGATACCACTTGTTACCTATCAAAAAAATACTAATATTTCATTGTTTGATACCTCTTGCTAGTTACCAAAAAAGACTGTTTGGTACAGGTGCATTTTTTCTCGAATAAGTAAAAGATGAGCAGTAGACGCAGGAGAAGGCGTGGCGTTGGGCGTCTGGCAGGGCGCATACTCCCCGGGAGTCCATCACTCTAGGACAGCAGCAGCAGGAAACTGTTGGAGGCAGCAGCACAAAGTGTCAAACAGGTCTGAGATGTGTGCGGAGCATAAGTACGCTGGTAGATGTATTGAGGGGGCGTACTACAATCATACAGCCACGTCATGTGGAGAGTATTGTGGACTGGGCCTCAGGGGCCTCAGGTGCAGCAGGCTCTTCTGCAGCAGGCTCTTCTTCTGCAGCAGCAGCAACCAGCACAGCCGTGACAGGAGCAAAGACGGGTGTTAGCATTGCTAATGTGCCTGTACCTCCCGATGACTCTCCCTTGTTGTTTGACGAACAGCCTTATGATCTGTCATTGCGAATTTCAGAGCAGGAGACAGGAGGCAGACCTTTAGAGAATGTGGTCAGCACATGCTGGGTGAGGGTTCTGCATCAATTGCTGCATTTGCAGAGGTTGGCTTAGTTGAAAATGAGGATGATGATGAAGGTGATGTCACCTGGGAGCCACCGTTGCATGTAAGGGCCATCCTAGCTCACAACAGGCAACGTAGTGTGCGACAACGGGGCCAACCTTGTGGGCGTGCTGCCCATGGTCCGGATACCACATGTGCCCTGCTTTGTGCACGTACTGAACCTGGTGGTGCAAAAGTTCCTCCGCACGTACCCAGGACTGGAGGACTTACTGAGACAGACTTGCTCTATCTACTGTCATGTTCCCCGATCCCCTACTGCCGCCATGGCGATTAACAAGATCCAGTGCCAACAGAGGCTGCCACCGCATAAACCCATTTGTGACATTGTAACTAGATGAAACTCCACCCTGCACATGCTCCAGCGTCTGTGTGAGCAAAAGCTAGCCATCCACCATTACTTGGTCAGCATGGTACATGGAGGCAGCGGGGCCCTTGCTACAGCCACACAACTGAGCTATTTTAGCAGTGACCAGTGGCTGCAGATGGAGAGGCTGTGCAAGGTACTGGCCACCTTTGAGCAGGCCACAAACTGTCCACCTTTGAGTCAGGAGTGGTCAGGCTGGAACGATGTCATACCCATCATATTTCTGCTTGATAATACCCTGTGTGGGCTGATGGAAAGTGGCGATGGGAGAAGAGAGGAAAAACTGGGGGAGGAGAACGAGGGTGACATTACACTCCATAGGGCACAGCCAGCATCAGGAGGAGTAATAAGGGACACTGGCCAGCATCAGGAGTTTCAAGAGGAGGAGGAGGATGATTATGATAATAAGGGAGACCATGTTGGGGCTGCTGGACAGGACCCGTCCAACCCGCATTTGTGCTGTCACGCCCCAGGCATTGTGTGGGCAATGGAACAACAGGAACTGCTGCAGCTTGAAGAGGAAGAGGTGGGTGATGAGGAGGGAGATGTTTTGGGGCCTACTGAGGGACAGGAGGAGGATGAGCCAGGGAACCCATCTTTCATATGTATGTCCACACGTTGCGATGCCTATGGAGGGACCCCTGCATTTGCAGCATCAAAAACCGGGATGATTACTGGCTGGGCACCCTTCTGGATCACTGCTACAAAGACAAAATGTCACAGTTTCCAGCCAACCCGGCGCAAGAGAAAGAAAAGGTGACCCGTCTGAGCAGAATACAATGCCACTGGCTGTGTGAGGAGTTCTGTGCACCACATTCCACACAGGGAGCTCAGGTGGACACCACCTCCACCATATCCTCCTGTAGCAGTGGCAGCAGGCCGCACACATTCAAAAGTCTAGTCCAAGGCAGGGGGGATTTTCTGGATGTCTGGCGAAACCTGATGCAGCCACCTCAAACAAGTAAAGTGCAGGAGCATAACCATCGAGAACAGAGGAAGCGCATGGTGCATGATTACGTTGGGTCTTTTCTGGCTGGTGGTGGTGGTATTGACTACAGCAGTTATGAGGAGGATGCCTGTCCTGACAGTAGTGATGCCATTCATTTTTTGGGTCAACAGGCTTGAAATCTGCCCGCAATTGGCACAGTATGCCATAAACCTTCTTTCCTGCCTAGCATCCAGTGTTCTGTCCAAAAGAACCTTCAATGCCACTGGCAGGGTGGTAACAGACAACCGATCATGACTGTCGCTGGAAAATGTCAATCGCCTCACCTTTTTGAAAATGAACGAAAGGTGGGTTACAACTATCATATCCCCATTGCAGATCTCACTGATTGACTCACACAAGGATTCACTAGGCCAACCAAGATGCCTCTGTGAACCCACACTGCTCCTGTGCCGAGTCTGTGGCTGCCTATCATCAAACACCCTGTCAGCTGAGACTGCCTCGGTTGAATTTTTACGCTAGTTATCTCAACGCCTGCCATTGTGCCACCTAACAATTTACTTTACATTTCTGCTGCTTCCGGAAGGCCAACAAACTGCAGATGTAAACACTCAGTACTTCCACACTGATAGGTACCATTGCCTTTGCCTAATTTTTCAGCTAAGTATTATAAGATTGAGGGTTGGCATTCATGTCGTCAACTTCATGATGCAAACTAACAATATCATCTACCTTCCTAAAGCTTCCGGCACCATAGACCACAGCAACAGTGCTGGCGCACAAAACATCTTGGTCTGGCCCTTCTACGTTTAATCATAAATTTCATATATTTGCATTACACACTTCGGGGTGGCATTGACGATGCACTACACCCAGCTCTAGATGTCAGTTACCAATGCGGTCCACGCTTCGTCTCAGGGCCCACCGCTTCCTCCTCCTACTGTTGCTGCTGCTGCCTGCCAGTACTCTATTCACAAAAATTGTATTACACACTTCTGGGTGTCATTGACGATGAACTACACTCAGCTCTAGATGCCAGTTACAAATGCGGTCCACGCAATGTCTCAGAGCCTACCGCCTCCTCCTGCTGCTGTTGCTGCTGCTGCGTGTCCAGTACTCCATGATGAGGGTAGCTCGGACTTTCTAGCCCATCCTTCACCACCACCATCAAAACCAACCACTTCCCCACCGTTAAATACCCAAACACCAATCTTGGATTCAAATTGACTGGCAAGCAGCCGTTTATTTAAACACCAATAAATAAATTAACCATTCAAATAATTACAAATATCCAATAATAAATAAATGACAAATAAATAAATACATTTACACTTTTGATATGCAAGCATACATTAACATGATATAACACTCCATTAATATTATTAATATTACTTAACCAGGATTATATAACTCAAACATTTTACATTGAATATACCTATTTACCAACCTAACCATAACAACAATATCTATAATGTTATCAAACTCCATACTGCCAGTTATACACCCAAACAAACAGGCTGCAGGTCTCAGAAGGCAAAATCGGCACCTAACAGGACTTTAACTCTTCCAACATCTCCACCTTGGCCCCTAGCCACCCAGCACTGCCTCAGGAGCCATATTCATCCCTTCACCATAACAGGGGAGACCCCACCAAAGAGGATCCCCCCCGCCAAATTCCACTACCTTACCAATGCACTGGATCCTTGCCTTCCAAGACTGCAACTGCTAAAATTAACCAAACTTTCAAGTTATATTTATAACTATAAAAGAGGTGGGTTGGAGGGAAACTTTTTCTTCCAAAAGAGACTTTCGTCCAGTCCCTTATAACTCATCCTTTCCATCCTCATCCTCTCCTACCCCACGCTCCACACTAGCATAGCGCCCTCAAGCCTTACTGTATTTATTAACCCTTACCACCCCTGGGCCAGGCCTCCCCCCCCATCATGTAAGCCCTGTGCCTAAATTCTTACGGGTATGGGCCTCCCTTTCACAAAAATTGTATTACACACTTTGGGGTGGCATTGACAATGCACTACACCCAGCTCTAGATGTCAGTTCCCAATGCGGTCCACGCTCCTTCTCAGGGCCCACTGCCTCCTCCTCCTGCTGTTGCTGCTGCCGCCTGTCCATACTCCAGTCACTAAGATTGGACACCTCTGGGTGGCAATGACGATGCACTACACCCAGTTCTCCATGACTCTTACCAATGCGGTCCCCCTGGCGATAGCTGACCAGAGGCCACACACTGCTACTGCTCTCTCTGACCCACGCTTCGTCTCTGGTCCTCCATCCTTTTGCCTAATGTCACCGCGCTATTTGTCCACAACTTTATAGGTGGCATACCTAACACATGTCATCCAGATCATGATGCCAGCTAGCAATGCGGTCTCCTGCTGTTTTGATGGCAGAGACTGTTGCTAGTGGGTTGAGTTCACCCTCAATGTCCTAATGTTTATGCTGCCTTCTGTACGCTGTCCATCACGCAAAAATCCTATTTGCCTGCTGTCACTTTGCCTGCCATTTTCGGGAAAACCAGAAAACCATTTTCTGGAAAACCACTTTTGGAACGTTTGTATTTTTCCCTTGTTGCCACTGTTCTTTTACACTTACCTAGCAAATCTGATGGTTCTAACATGTATAGGGGCTTTGCTATTAATTTTTAAAGTCTGCTTATTGACTTTAATGGAATTTGTGAAATCGATTTCCCGAAATTTTGCGAACCCACCAGAAGTTCGAGGAAATTTTTGCGAGTCTGTCAGAGGCCATCTCGCTCATCCCTAATTGATAGTGTAGGATGAAGATGACAGACTGAAGCCTGTACCTGAAATACAAAGAATTAGTGGTGCCTTAATTTTGTCTTCATGGGTTCACTTTATAGGGCACACGATTGCTTGTACATAACAGGAAGGAGTATCAAGATACAGAACTTCTATAATTCCAATTTGCAGATTGGAAGACCAACTTTTATCCCAGGTCACTCAGACCAGTACTTGCAAAGGCTGGAAGAAGTAAGGCCCAATAAGAGACTCAATGTTATCTCACATTAAACATTACAACAGTTTTTTGCCATCATCATAGAAGAGCCTCACATTTTATGTTGTTTTTAGAACACAAATAACATTGCCTGGGGAACTGCTCCAGACCCCAGATAGGAGAACAGCACAAACTCCCTTGAAAATTACCAATCTGACAGAATTTCTATTATGGTATTAGAAATGTCTCCCCTGTAGTCTTTACTGGCATCCCCGAAACATTTACCCAGAACAGATACACAACCTGTCTACATTACAGTAAGTCACAATTCCACTGGGAAGAACCATAAAATGAAATGTAATGATTCTTTCTCTGAGTATCATAGAAACACTAAGTACCACATTGCTTAGAATCAAGTCCTATCCACCACACTATCATAAGCACAACTCTCCCCTTCACCACACAGGTCTTTGTACCTTAAGATAAAGGGTTTTTCGGACAAAATATTTTTCTTAATCTTAGCCTTAGCTTAGCCTAGCTTTTCCAATATTTAATTGTAAATGGGACCTCTTAGCTCTGTATAATTTAAGGAAACAATATTGTTAGTGCTACAAACAAATTTTGCAAGTGCAGAGAAGAGATATCTGGGACATATGTAAACACCATCTAGACTTTACAAGACACTTTCTCCCTGCAACTGCACACAAGGTAGAACTGATAAATGGTGTTGGGACCGCAGTGTGGCCCCAGAAGATCTCAATTGTTCCATTTGTGCAACAAACAATTACCCCTTGGTTGACCTAACCCTAAATCATCAATATTAGAGCCTAATCCAAATCCAAACTTTATCTTAGGGCTTCCACACTCAATTCCTGGATCTCATGCCGATTTCAAGAGCATATGTTGAAGCATTTGAAGAATTCAATTTAATTCAATAATTTGTGATTTAGTGTCCCTAGCTTCTATATAGAAAATGAGGGGACATGAACCATGCATGAAGAGAAAGCATTTTGAAAATACTGTTTTAAAACAAAAATTTGAAGCTCTGGGAAACCTACTTTGATTACTGCAATCATATTTACCCCTGGGAAGTTCTGCACACTTACATTTATTTGTAGTTAAAGTCATTTTGCAATTTGTATTCTGGTGCTGCCTGTGTCCCCTGTCACACTCCAATGTCCTGTGACACTGTGTCACCCCTGATCCTGTGCATCTTCATTGCCTTCTAGTACTTGACCCCTGCCTTGCCTCTTATTTCGCCTGTTTGCTGCCTGCCTCACACCCGGCCGGTCTTCAACTATTCTTGTGTCTGCTGATTTTGTACTTTATGCTCTTCTGCCCACCCTGGTGTACCCAAGGACTACAACCTAGTAACAGCTTGCAGTGCCACACCCCCACCACTAGAGGCTCTGAGAAAGACCAGGCTGATAGATTCTGCACCTTGGTCTTTATTGGGGCTTACACCATCATTAGGCTATACATAGCACATCCGGGTGATTCCATCTTCCCAACGAAACCTGATATTTTTTTCCATGCCCTTATTTGAGGCCCATCTAACATCCTCCACTCTCCACTACCAATTACCCCCCCCCCCCCAAAAAAAAAATGCAGCATATCATTCACAACTAGCCTGACTGGAAAGATTTTATAATGTAGGGATAACTGTCACAGTACATTCCAAGTGTAATATTGGATCACAGTGCTAAATATAAAAAAGTGTATCAAAATCAAAGTCTTGGTGAGGGTTAAATACCCTATTTACCAACTGTGCATAACTAATGTGACTGAGACAGGAAATACCTAGGATCCTCTCTATCCTTTTGTAAACTTCTACATTGGTAAGACACTGGAGCAGAATAGGGTACATGGTCTCTTCTATTACACTATATACCGGTCTCGATCACCCAGAGTTTTGGGAAACAGTACTGATAGATCCATAAAGGCAAGATAATTCCTGTTCCTAATATTCATTGAAATCATTTCCAAATTTCTTCTCATTTAGTCATACCTAGGTCGTCCATCCTTCTGGATAGATAAGTCACATTGCACGTCACCAGGCGCATCCTGTTTTCCTAGAGCACCTGGAAAAGGCAACCATAAATCCTCCTGTGTAGGGAAGCTAGCAAAAAACAAGCTTAGTTTTGACTCTTCGCTGTATGACATCCTCCACATTTTCCACTCTTCTATAGTAGTAGCCCTGCATTTTTCCAAGGCTCTCAGGTTAGCTAACTCTTCTGATAATGTAATTCTACAATAAATCAAGCAATGTAGTTCTCTTCTAAAAAATATTTTCCTTGACAGGAGAATCACAGCAGATCACCTCAAGGAGGGATGAAGCCAACCCCCTTCCAAACTGCCATAAAATACCTCCACTAACCAAAGAGACAAACTGGATTTAAAACACTTATAAAACTCGGTTTTGAACCCATCTAGCTCAGGTCAGCTTATCTATACCATGAAATACATGATGTATTAGTTCCTGTCGAATCCACAACAGAACGTGTGACATTTTCCAACCCAGGAGTGGATCTTAAACAAAAACACTCCATCTTGTCTTAATCCAAAGAGATCTGCATAATATGTTCTGACAAAACTATGCCCTGGACATAACCAGTGAAACTTGTCCTTTCCAAAGACTTAACTGCTCAGACCTGTATACAATACATTTTAGGTCAGGCAGGTGGTATTTACCACTTTCCAAAATCCGAGAGGTCTACCTGTCATATCAGTTTACCCTTTCTCAAGACAAGTTGGTCAAGCCTTCTGCACAATCTCAGACAGCTATATTTATTAAATTGCTCCTTCTTACCACAAATCCTGCTATTAACAAGCTACCACAACTCAGATGTACTGCCAGACAGGTCCAAGACTGATACCTATTGTGACGAATATTGTTGTTCGAATTCAGGTCGTCCTAATGTTCGACTCGAATTTTGCTGGATTCGAAGCCCCAAATTCGCCCACCTCCATAATGCCTAGGGCCCTCCAATAACAGCAGGGATGCTTTCCTCCATGTTTGTTGTAGCAGGCAGCCGATTGGCTGTCTGTCACTGCATGCCACACAGGCAGCAATTGGCCTATACAAGTCCAGGGCGTGCGTGCATTTACCACTCCTGACAGAGAGTTGCTAGCATCACAACCTTTCTGTGCTGCTTGGCTTGCTTTGCAAAGTGAAAAAAATGCTTTACTTAGACTGTGTCACACTCACACTATTAGTCAGATAGATTGTTGTATTGTACTGTATTTGTGCAGTCCTGAAATCTTCTGTACTCAGACAGGTAGAGTGTTTCACTGTTAGCTAGTTAGATAGATAGATAGATAGATACATAGATAGATAGATACATTGATAGATAGATAAATAGTCAGTCAGTGTGTTACATACACGCAGCCAGAGGCAGGGTCCCCTCACTGACTGCGTGCACAGTATCACACTTGTACTGAGAGACAGACACACAGACGCAGTGTATACTGCAGTATATATTTTGTATACTGTGCTGCATATTACAAGTGTCACCACTGAAGGAACGTGCTGCATACAACACACACAGCACACTTGCATTTTTGGTGTCAACCCCCTCCCCAATAAAAAAAACACCTACTGTAAAGATTTACACTTTGTGAAGCATATTAGCTCAATAGTATTTTTCAGGGTGTCAAGCTACACAAAATATTTCTACAATGTCTGGCCAAAGAGGAAAGGGCAGCTTTGGCAGGGGTGGCAAGCAAAGCAGTATGAGTTTGTTTTTAGCTGCAGACCCAAGAACAAGAAGCGCTGCTGTTGGTGGTGGGCATCCATTATTGCCACACAATGAACAAGACGTAATAGAGTACATGACCCAGCCTGGGTCAAGTGATTATACCCCCTCTTCATCCCAGTCCTAGACACAGGCCTCACAGGTGTCCCAAACAGTCCATGATACACCTGTTCCTCCTAGTCCTTCATCAGGGGCTGGAAAGTCACGTGTACGGCAGTATGTAGAGGAGTCCCACCGAGGGGATGGAGAGGCGGAGCTACAAGCATTCATTGACGATGCTCAATTGTTTCAGTCATCTGACGAAGAGAGTCAGTTCACAGGCTTTCCCCCCAATTACTTTTCACCCGAAAACTCTGAGCCAGACGAGCCAATTCAAACTGGCTCCAAAAGGCCGCTGCTTCCTTTCGGCACATACAGGGAAACTGTCTCTTCTGATGATGATGATGTCCTTGATCTGACATGGGGCAAACAAGGAGATCATCATAGGCAGGAAGACGAGGAGGAGGAGGAAGAAGAGGAGGACGAGTTTGCAGAGCACCCTCAAAGGGGGAGAGGGAGGAAGAGGGTAAAAGCTGCCCAACCTCTGCAGTCTTCACGTACCAGTGAGGCAAGTCATAGTCATCCATCGTCGGAAGCTGTCACCACAGCTATGCCTCAACAACCGTGAACCACCGCCACGAGCACCAGCTCCAGAGCATCTTTCGGCCCAGTTGGATGTTCACCCGTGGGCATTTTTTAAAGTCCATAGTGATGACAACACTATGGTCATCTGCAAACTGTGTGCTCAACACTTGAAATGAGGCAAAAACCCAAACAAACATAGAACAAGTTGCATGAGCACACATTTAAAAAGCCACCACCCCATAACCTGGTGGGAACCCCTAGTCAAAGCACAGAGCTGACCACCTCTGTCAAAGAAGCAAGCTCAAACTGCTAGATCTTCCTCTGCTGCCTTTCCTCCTTCTGCCACCAAAGTTACCCATGCCGCTGCCAGTAATTTGAGTGCCAGTAACATGTAGCCGAGCATTACCTTTTTCAGGCTCCAACAGCGGTGAGCAGGAGCTCCAACACAGATCGGCTGCTGTTTGTCACATTGCTAGCAGTCAAGGCCAGGCATCATTGCCATCCCCCACACCTTCTACCCCATGATCCAATCTTTCTGTGGTTAGCATTAGCATCATCCAACCTTCCATTCCCCAGATGCTGAGCGCAAGAGGAAATAAGGCCCAAATGCACAGCTGATTGCGTTAGAGTACGTTATGCCCAAGCGACAGTCATTTGCAGAAAAATGTGTTCCTGCTTTGCATGAACACGTGCAGAGCAATGTGTCAGTGGCCCTGCAGCACTCAGTTTCTGGCAAGGTGCACCTGACAACCGATAGTTGTTTCAGCAAGCATGAAGTGGGAAAATTTTGCTGTGGAGACCCAGCACCTTCCATTCAGCAGCATCTGTTCACCGCCAGCAACAACCTGCAGTTTGCTGTTTTGGGGCACAATTCAGACGTTGCCAAGCAGTCCTGAGGTTGCAAAGCCTGTGTTCCCTGAGCCACATGGGCGCAACTATTCTAAGTGCCCTGCAAGAGCAGGAAGACATATGGCTAACTCTCAACAGACTCTAGTCAGGCCTGGCTCACGTCATGAACCTGATAGTACAGCCCTTCTTTAGGAATTACCCAGGCCTCCAGCCACTGTTGCTGAAGGCCAGAAAGTTGTCAGCGCATTTCCGCTGGTTGTACACAGCCACTGCCAGATTGGTGGATTTACAGCAAAATCTCAATCTGCGGGTGCACCGGTTAATTTGTGATGTGGCCAGTCGTTGGAATTCCACCTTTTACATGCCGCAGCGGCTGGCTGAAGAACAGAAAGTGGTGGTGGATTACGTGGCAGAGTCTGTTCGTTTCAGACGCATACCTACACTACCTTTCTTCAGCCCTGCGGAGTGGCTGCAAATTGAGGACTTGTGCACTGTATTGTCACCTTTTTGAAGAGGCGACCAGGATGATCAACAGAGATCAGGCCTGTGTCAGTGACGCCATCCCCATCCTATGCCTGCTGGAAAAGATGATGGTGGATCTCGGACACGACACAGAGCGGAGGCTGCAGCAAGAAATGATGTTTCAAACATCATCTTAGATGTGCATGCCTACTAGGCATAGTGCACTACAAATCCAGGAAGAGGAGGAGGTGGAAGAGGATGAGGAGGACATTGCAGGCATGGGAGAAGGGGGGGGAGGGGCAGAGGAGGATATTGAGGGTACATGGCATCCATCCACCCAAACACAAGGTGGCATTTTCCGTGGATGGCAAGACCAGGTGGAGGAGGGGGACGACCCTGTCCTGCTGTTCAACACACAAGAATGTGGGTTTAGAAATACCCCAGCTGTGGGAACTTTGAGCCACATGACAGCCTTCATGCAGGAGTGCATAGCCAAAGATCCACGCATACAACACATAAAAACAGACTGACAACTATTGGATTGCTACATTACTAGATCCACGTTACAAGCCTGAGATACAACAATCATCTTGCTCCAATACAGGGGACCTAAAATGCAGCACTACCAAGAAGTGCCTGTAAGGGACTTGTGCTCAGCCTCTCTGGCTGCCAGCAGCAGCAGGGATCCCTATGGCAGTTCCACCAGCCATGGAAGCCAAACAACTAACTTAAGTGGCATGAATGGCAGCAGCAGTAGAGATCGTCTAAGCCAAACTATGCAGGCTTTTTCTCAGTGGAAGCAAGTTGCCAGTTGTGCAGCAATTGAAAATGACACTCAGCAGCGCTACTCAGTCATGGTGCAGGAATACCTGAGCCCTACATGGGACATCTGCAACCTGCAAAGCCAGGACCCACTGAGCTACTGGGTATCCAAGTTGGTATCCAAGCATATCACTTGTAATGGAGCTGATATTCATAATTAAATATTTGTATTTTTTTGTAGAGAAATACAGAAATGTTTCTGTCCTTTTGGATAGATAGCAAGTGGTATCAGAATTAAATATCTGTATTTTTTTTTTTAGAAATACCGAAAATGTTTGGGCTTTTGTGACACATTGGAAGAGGTATCAGAATTAAAGATCTGTATTTTTTGAGAGAAATACAGAATTGTTTCTGCCTTTTTTTATAGATAGCAAGTGGGATCAGAATTAAATATCTGTATTTTTTTATAGATAAATACAGACAATGTTCTGGCTTTTGTGATAGATTGCAAAAGGTATCATATTTAAATAACTGTATTTTTTGGAGAAAAATACGGTAATTTTTATTGCTATTTGGATAGATAGCAAGTGTGATCATATTTAAATATCTGTATTTTTTATAGATAAATACAGATTTTTTTCTGGCTTTTGTGATAGATTGTAAGAGGTATCATAATTAAATATCTGTATTTTAATAGATAAATACAGACATTTTTCTGGCTTTTTTGATAGATAGCAAGTGGGACCAGAAAAAAATATCTGTAATTTTTGAAGAGAAATACAGAGTTTTTTTGCCTTTTTTGATAGATAGCAAGTGAGATCAGAATGAGATATCTGTATTTTTTATAGATAAATTGAGAAATGTTTTTGGCTTTTGGGATAGTTTGCAAGAGGTATCATAATTTAGGATACATCTTGCAATCTATCACAAAAACCATAAAAAATTCTGTATTTATTGATAAAAAATACAGATATTTTAATATGATAGCACTTGGTATCTATCCTAAAACACATAAAAATGTTGGTATTTCTCTCCAAAAATACAGATATTTTATTCTGATCCTACTTTGCTAAATATCCCCAAAGCCATAAAAAAATTCTATATTTCTCTCCAAAAAATACAGATATCTTATTGTGATCCTACAGTGCTATACATCCCCAAAGCCATAAAAAAAATCTGTATTTCTCTCCAAAAGATACAGGTTTTTAATTCTGGTAGCACTTGGTATCTATCCTAGAACCCAAAAAAATATATGTATTTCTCTAAAACAAAGACGGATATTTAATTGTGATAGCACTTGCTATTTATCCACAAATTAGGAAAACTTTCTGTATTTCCCTGTTGATTCTGCCAAACCCATTCCCTTTAAAGTGGTTTCACTAGATAGTAGGTATGGACAGTGTGAATTTCGTTCATCCATTCATGTCTCCAATAGCTACAGCTTCTACACTGTCCATGGAGGTGATGGCCTCAACCTCCAATGTGGTCCTTGCTCCGTCTCAGGGCCCACCTCCTCCTGCAATTACTAATGCCGCCTTCCCAGTACCCAGCTCCAGATGACAGATACTATTGCCATTCCCACTTTGTCTCAGAGCCCACCGCCTTCTCTTCCTGCTGTTACTGCTGCTGCCTGCTCAGTACCCAGCTCTAGATGCCAGATACATATGCCGTCCACCAGAGCCCACCACCTCCTCCTCCTGCTGTTACTGATGCTGCCTGCCCAGTACCCCACTCTGGATGCCAGATACTAATGCCATCCACACTTGGTCTCAGAGCCCACGGCCCCCTTCTGCTGTTACTGTTGCTGCCTGGCCATTACCCCACTCTAGATGCAACATACTAATGCAGTCCACATTTGGTCTAAGAGCCCTCGCCTCATCCTCCTCCTGCTCTTACTGTTGCTGCCTTCCCAGTACCCAGCTCTAGATGCCGGATACTAATGCCATCCACACTTGGTCTCAGAGCCCACCGCCTCCTCCTCGTGCTGTTAATGCTACTGCCTGTCCAGTACCCAGCTCTAGATGCCAGATACTAATGCCTTCCACACTTGGACTCAGAGCCCACTGCCTCATCCTGCTGTTACTGCTGCTGCCTGCCCAGTACCCAACTCTAGATGCCAGATACTAATGCCTTCCACACTTGGTCTCAGAGCTCACCACCTTCTCCTGCTGTTACTGCTGCTGCCTGCCCAGTACCCAACTCTAGATGAGAGATACTAATGCCGTTCACACTTTGTCTCAGAGCCGACTGCCTCCTCCTCCTGCTGTTTCTGATGCTGCAACCTGCCCAGTACCCAACTCTAAATGCCAGAAACTAATGTGATCCACACTTGGTCCCAGAGCCCACCACCTCCACCTCCTGCTGTTACTGATGCTGCCTGCCCAGTACCCAGCTCTAGATGCCAGATACTAATGCCGTCCACACTTGGTCTCAGAGCTCACCATCTCCTCCTGCTGATACTATTGCTGCCTGCCCAGTACCCAGCTCTAGATGCAAGATACTAATGCCATCCACATTTGGTCTGAGAGCCCTCGCCTCTTCCTCCTCCTGCTGTTACTGTTGCTGCCCAGTACCTAGCTCTAGATGCCACATACTAATGTCATCCACACTTTGTCTCAGAGCCCTGGCCTCCTCCTCCTTCTGTTACTGCTGCTGCCTGCCCAGTACCCAGCTCTAGAAGCCAGATACTAATGCCAACAATACTTGGTCCCAGAGCCCACCGCCTTCTTTCTCCTGCTGTTACTGCTAATGCATGGCCAGTATCCAACTGTAGATGAGAGAGACTAATGCCGTTCACACTTTGTCTCAGAGCCCACCGCCTTCTCCTCCTGCTGTTACTGATGCTGCTGCCTGCCCAGTACCCAACTCTAGATGCAAGAAACTAATGCCATCCACATTTGGTCTCAGAGCCCACCGCCCCCTTCTGCTGTTACTGTTGCTGCTTTCCCAGTACCCCACTCTAGATTCAAAATACTAATGCCGTCCACATTTGGTCTAAGAGCCCACGGTCTCAGAGCCCACCGCCTTCTCCAACTGCTGTTAATGCTGCTGCCTGGCCAGTACCCATCTCTAGATGCCAGATACTAATGCCATCCACACTTAGTCTCAGAGCCCTCGGCCACCTCCTCCTGCTGTTACTGCCTGCCGAGTGCCTAAATCTAGATGCCAGTTACCAATGCTGTCCACGATCCGTCTCAGGGCCCACCGCCTCCTCTTCCTGCTTTTGCTGCTGCCACCTGTGAGTGCTCCATTCACAAAAATTGTAATACAGACTTCTAGGTGGCATTGACGATGCACTACACTCAGCTCAAGATTCCAGTTACCTATGCGGTCCCCACTCCTGTGAGGCCTATATAACTTGTAACAAAGCTGTGTAACTGGCTAATTTTTTGACTGAAAGACCCCCCTCAGGGCCCTCTGCCTCTACTCTGAAGCCTGTGTATGGCTTGTAACAGAGAGGTGAAACCTGGTGGCTAATTTTTAGACCGGAGGAACCCCCTAGGGCCCTCTCTGCCTCTACTCGGAGGCCTTTATAAAATCTAGCATGTTCCCATAAAATGGCCTTGCCAGCAACATAGAAAAGCCTTTTTTTTAATTGTACAGTGTTGTGCAGAGCTGGGGGAGTCTTGACATGTCTTTTGAAATTTTTTTGTAGGCTGAAGAAGCACAGCTGCGAAAAACATATTTTTCCCCCATTGACTTTAATAGAGTTCGAATTCGACGTTCGTTCACCCGAATAATTTTGGTCTATTCGACGAATAGCGGTCGAATCAAATAGTGAGCTATTCGACCAACACTAGTGACGAAGGCCCTCTCAGCCCCCACCCCCATGCGGATTTTCCAGCACGCTCAGCAACAGTCTACACTCCAGCAGGCTGAAAAAGGCCATCACAGGGCAAGGTTAACCACTGTGTTACCAACACACCATCACGGAAGGACTGTGCACCATGCACCGTCACCCTTGACAACCGTAGTTATGATTCTGCTTCTTTAATATTCCAGACAGGGATTTCTCAGCAATCAAAATGTTTATAGTAACGTTTTCAGGTTAGCAAGTTACACTATTTCTACTTAGAGTATACGGAGATTCAGCTTAAACTTTTATAGTGTTTAATAAGTAAAAACATACAAAAACAAAGAGCATGAACAAATTATATAAAAATAAAGACTAATCAAAGAACAATAACAGAACAATAGCAACAGCATAAAATAAAAGAGAACACTGAAATAATACTTTGACAGAGTTGGTTTGCCTTGGTCCTGGTTGCTGTGTAAAGTCCAAGTTATTTGTCAGAGTCACTGGGCTCTCCGCAGTGCTAAGTGTCAGTTGTTATGATGTGCTGTTGACACTTCCAAAATTCCCTCAATAATAATTTCATATGTACAGGTTTTATGAACTGCCAACCCACAGATTATTAATCAGCATAAAATATGTTTACAGAGACAAAACTAGGCATGTCTGGGACTTATGGTTCACAAGAACAGGGTAAATATAGTTTCCAGGCTTTCCTGAGGCCTGGGAGACGAGTCCTTGGTCTCAAAATGCTCAGCATAATGATCCAGCTACAAATCAGCCAACTACTATTACTACTACTACTGGTATATAGAAAATTTAAAGAGTAATAATAAATGGGTTTCAGAATACAGCTCAGAGTTCTTCTAGCATTATCTGAGTTTTTTGACACCTGAAGACACAAAAAACTAACTTTTACAATGTGTGGTATAAACTAGAGGGTCTAAAAGAATGCTGGTCGTCAGAGAAAGAAATATCTTATAAGGGGAAATGTATGACTTTTAGTCTGTTATGAGACACTTTTTGTCTTATCCCCAATATTAGTGTTATCCCCAATATCACACATATGCCTGAAAGAACTCTGCAAATGATTATCTAACAATTTAATGTTTCAATATTTCTGAAATAACTTCTTCCTAGTGGAGTATGTAAGGCATTCATAGTCACTAACAGCATAAAACGGTAAGAGAACTCCAAAGCTCAACCACAAAATATCAGAAGAAAGCACTGTACTTCCATTTCTTTTTGCAAGATGGATATCTGCTAGACTACCGTAGCTGGAGCTGTGAGGCTTTCTTATTTTTCCACTGGAAAACCACCTAGGAGTTCTTCTTTTTTAGCAAGTTAAAAACAAAAACCTGTGTAGGGGACTGCCTTTTTCTATCTGCTTGCTGAGTTGTAACTTTGTAAATTGCAAATAAAGTTGTTGAAGTGTTTCCTGCCCCTGATAGTGGCCTTAGAAACCCCACCAGGATATAAGGAAATGCAGGAAGTACAGGCACAGAGATGGGAACATGTGCTCAGCCAGGGTAGCTGCCGGCATCCCTTCCAGAACACACTGACTGCTGTGTCTGTGTATAGTGCAGTACTATATTATTACCCTCTGTATTATTGGGGTATATGTGATATCTGTTATCAGAGATTATTACCCTCTGTATTATTGGGGTATATGTGATATCTGTTATCAGAGATTATTACCCTCTGTATTAAAGGGGTATATGTGATATCTGTTATCAGAGATTATTACCC
>NC_092866.1:66772445-66832728 GCF_032062135.1 Pyxicephalus adspersus | reverse complement strand
TGGGGTATATCTGTTATCAGAGATCACTTTGGGATATCCCTACTGTCAGTGTATCAGCTACATACACAGATATATATGTGCTCTGCCCTTTCAGTTATCTTTGCTGATCTGCGTTCCCTGTCTAGTTACATCTAGCATAGGTTAGGCATCCGATGGCCCATAGGTAGCAGAGGTCCGGTTGCATTGGCAGATTAGTGTGATTGCTAGGGTCCAAGTGCTGGTGCAGACAGATTGTTCCTGAACTCCAGAGACTTTGCCTGCCTCCCTGCAATCCAGGATCACAGCACACACAGCACAATTGCCGGTTGGAGGATCTTCTTGCTGCTGTTTTCAGGATCATCTCATCAGGACATCTTTGCTACAATCAATTCCAGAGGCCTCTGCAACTCATCCTGACAATGATCATTACTGGAGGTATTTGTGGTAATAGACTGTATATATACCCGGGTATATCTGTGCACAAATCTCCTCAGGACTCTGCTATGTGCTTGATATATGTACTCATTGATGTTTATGGATTATAAATATTGTTATTACTGTTTTGAGATATAAAGCTTACAAATACTCCAACCTGTGTGTTCATTTAGCTGCAATGGTTAATGTTGTATGCTGGGTGTAGTGGTTCCTAGGCTGGTGTTTAATATTACTGTTATTATTTCTGGGTAATGTCCCAGGAAGGGAGCCCTTCTGCTAACAGAGACCCTGTCCTGGGTGGAGGCTCTGCCAACTTTATTATTATCCTCACTCTTCCACATAGCGAAGGCCCAGGATCATCTCTGTTATCTACAGGTTAGCGCCATAGCCTGGTTTGTGAGGGTCATTTACATTACCCCCCCATAACAGGGCTACACCTGGAATACTGAACGCATGTATTGTGGATGTGCAGTTTGATTTGTGTAGTTTGTGTTCATGTGATTATCTTGTGTTCTCCTTCCCACACTTGTTCAGGTGAGAAGTGACCAGAAAAATATTAATTTATGGCTGTTATGCCCCAAAGGTTAATCAGAAAAAAGCAGAGGGTAATAAAAAAATATAGTGTCATACTAACAACTGCAAATTCTTTTCCAGTGTAATGTAACAAGGAGGTTTGGTTAAAGTGAGCTAGCAATGGTCATGTTACGATCTGATTGGTTGAGATCAGTGTATAATTGTTAGCTACAAATATCATAGAATTGAGTGCTGACATTTTCTGGAAACGCATAAATAGGCTAGCTTCTCCCTACATGACTTATCCCCGTTAGATGAAATGAAAATGGGCACCCCCTGGGGTAAACCAAGTCGTTCTTGCTTTTAGGACTGTTGCTGTTTTAAACAATCCTACACATCTAATAAAGATATGTACTAACTTTTATTTAGGCAGTGTCTGTGTGTTGTACCATTCTTTACCCTTCCCTGACACTTGTATTACTACAAAAACCTCTGCCTTGTTACAACTACCAAGCCTGGTCATCAGAGGCAGAAATGTAGGTTTCCTTAAACCACCATTTTTTTCTATGTCCTCACCTACACCTTACCCTTGCGTATCAGACTTAGACACACAATAGAGAGAAGACTCATCAAGAGATTCAGAAGGCTGAGTGACAGAATAAAAAGACGCATTCTCATTCTCCACAAAAGGGGGCACACCATTTGTCACCAAAGATTCACTTAGTCCATCCTCCAGGCTCAATTGGGCAGGATTCAGGCTTTTGGCCTAAAAATAACCTTCTTTTCCACACAGGTTGAATATCATTACAATTACATTTTCTGGCCACAGACCTCCCACAAAGAGCACCTCAATGCAGTGCACAATGCAAAAAAATAAGAATGCTGTGAATGATTGATGACTGTCAGTAATCACTTCAGGTGGAAAGCTCTTCTCAGTCTAAAGTGCTCATATAGGAGGTCTCAGACCTCTCCTAGAAAAACTCCAAACCCTCTGGCTTCATAAAGGAACAATAATACCAACAACCTTTATGAAAGTAAAATTATAACTAGGTATGAAACCTATCTTCAGAAACAAATTTATCATGGTACACCTATTAGGAGGAATACCTTTCCTTGATCATTTAAACTGAACCAAGTTCCCTCCTTTTGTAGGAGTTCTTCACCCATACACATTAGCAATAGCAGCGGACTGAATCTTTCCTTGGTCATAAACTCCCAAACGGAATTACTTATTCCCTTTAATATTTTTAATAAAGATTTTCTTGTTTTTTTCCTTTTAAGCTCCTTTAGCTCAACTTTGAGGGGTTTCCACTTACTTACAGGCAGTCTGTCATGCACTTCACCTTCGAGCTTATCTGTACAGCCTCCATCCTCTTCTCCTCAGTTTAGTTTGCAAAAGTCATCACAGGTCATTCAGAGCTCTCATGCAGATTCTCAGTCAAGCAACAGGAATTGCCATCATATTATTCCCTTATTGGCAGAGCAGCTGCCTCCAACATCTGCCCAAAGTGTAGCCATGATTGAAGCCTGTTACAGCCTCACAGGCCTCAACCCCTTGGTTCTCCACAAAGTTCCCTCACATACATCTACACAGCTCCTCTCTACCTAGACTGATGTCACTGGCACAGTATTCTCCAGGGCTCATTGAATCATATCCTTCATGTCTTAGTATATCTCTTTCCCAGTGTATCCCTTCTTTCCATGGCTCATGGCTTCATTATTTAAGTCAGTGTATCCCTTCCCTCCATTAATTAACGTATTCACTCCCTCCAACATTAAACATTTCTCTGTGGGTCAGTGTATTCATTTCTCCACATGAGTCAAAAGTCTGCCAGGTAAAGTTGCTATAGATGTGTGATAGATACTGAAATCTCTAATAGTCACAGATAATCCAGGTATCCATCCTTCGGTCATATAGAAATGATTGTTGTGTTAACAGTGGACCAATTCCAATCCCAAAATATTGACAGTTAGGAAGTAAAAAGTCACTTATGAACTGAAATCCCAAGTGGTAAGTCAGTCATGCTTTTTCTAAAAAAAAACAAATGTTTATTCAGAGAAAGCCAAAGAATAATTTTTGAGAACAAACCTATCATCAGACTCAGAGAAAAACAAACTAGAAATGCAGGAACCCCTGACACTGCTGGGTAGGTGAACCACACAAAAACCAGTGGTAAAAAATATTTGCCATCATCCTATCTGTAATGTGGAGAAGAAGGTTTACCCCTTTGCAGAGCAGGGCAGTACCTGGTCACATGGCGCTAATGTGTTGCAAAGTGACATAATTTCATAAGGACCTAGCTCTTAATACAGGTTACAGGAGTAAAAGTTATTCCTAAAGGTAAAACTTCCTAGATACAAAGAATTGCGGGGTTTAGGATCCAACATCTTTCCTTTTCCAATATGCAAGCCCTTGGATATTAGTATCATAAACAACAGTTCCATAGAACAATCTTTGGGAAAGTTTGAGATAATTCCTCCTATACATTATGCCGTGTTGGGTGTAGGAACACACAATGTTTTGGTATTGCTCCACAATTGAGGTCAAAATTGAGCCTTTTTTCCCATTGACTTGTCAAAAAGCAGGTACTCTTTCATTGACAGCTCTTGGGTGACATATCCTCTTTACTGTACAATTCTCTTTCAGATAACAACTCCTTACTCTTTAGTGCCCAACTCCCAGTTGACAGCTCCTCTCCCCCTTCTCTGTTTAAAGTTCTGAGGTCACACATCCTCCCATTAGTTGTCTTTAGCGTGGCAGTGGATAAATCATAGATTTGCATTGGCCTCCTCACTTCCTACGGCTGAGTACCAGAATTCTTTCACACATCAGCTTAACATAATAAAATCTCTAGAGGCTGCCTTAGCTCATTTACTTGGTTTCTTTTCCCTCTTCTTAAGCATTGAAATGACATCAGATTTCTGTAGCTGAAAATGATCTTTCGTGATCGGTACCAGTGATAGGAGAATGAACAAGTGCCGTACATAGTGTGCTGTTCTGTTCCACGCAGAGGGGATAGGAGAGGATAAGTAGCCTTCGTAGGACGGAACAGTGGTCATCTATGCACGTTGGTTCATTGATCTGCCAGGACAGACTGATAAATGAATGGGGGCCACTTTACACATGTTAAATTTCAAGATGATCGAGATAATAATTTAGTGACAATAATTTATTGTGTATATGTAGCTTTAATGCGGAACTAAACTTGTTGCTTGATGGTCAGCATCTACCATAATCAGTGAGTACAAGCACACCATACTTGTTGAATATGGTACTTATTTACCTTGTGTTGTTGCCCTGCAGCAATGACAAACTAATTACACTAAATCGTATCCATTGTCTAGACACCCTACTGAAGTTTAAAGTATGCAGAAAAATGGGGAAGAAAGGTGACTTTGGAATGGTGCAAGATGTGCTGGTCTAAATAATCCATAAACTACTAATTTTTTGGATTGTCAACCACAATCATCTCTGGGATTAACAGAGAATAGTGCGAAAAGGGAAAATATGTGAGTGGCAGTTTTCCAGTTAAAAACACCTTGTTGAAAGCTAACAGTAACTCAAATAACCCATTATTAGATTAGAATGTCAAACCTTGAAACAAATAGGCCACAGCAACAGGTGACCACACTGTCAGCCAAAAACAGACACCTGAAACTACAACTTGCAGGGGCTCCCCCAGGGCTAGATTTCTCAAAAGGTCACCTGGGCTGTTCAGGATGCCTAACCCTACTGCAAAAGCTGTGTGTGGTACCTTTGCTAAACATACTGTAGGTACTGGGAATATACACATGCACTGGGAAATGTGTTGCTGGGAGCCTGTAGGTTGTGGTCTCTGCATCAGACTGTGATTGGTTTTCAGAGTCCCTGGCCCCTGATGCACACATCCATCTTTGTAATGAATGATATGCAATCTGCTGCTGCTGCTGCTGCTGCTGCCCACCCAACTAGTCCTACATTAACAGAGAGCACAAAGTGATTGGTAAATTTCAAAGTGATTATATCAAGAACACATACAGTGGTGATTCACTTTGGATTTTATTGTGAGTAATTCTTTGCAAAGTGAATTTTGACTTTTAAATTTGAGTGATTGAGTGATATTGAGAACCTAATTTGAGTGATCTATCCTTGCAGAGGGATTGTCCTATATGCAGAGTTAGATTTCAATTTTTTAAGTGAACAGCTCAATATCATTTAGTAAATCAACATGTCTTTTCTAGGCTTAGTAGAGCTTGCATAGAAAGCAGGCCTGTGGGATACCATTTTAGACATTACAGATTACAGCCAGATTAATGAAACCCCTTATCATATTGCCTGTCATTTTATGTCAGAATATGCCTGTAAGGTGTTTCCTCTATCCCTGGCTGCATGCACAAGTATTTTTTGCAATGTTTGTACACACATGGAGCCTGATATACAGACACAGCCTATTCCAAAACTATATACCTATGTTTCATGTGTTTAAAGAAGACCATTAAAACAGAAGGACTGTTTACATTGTTCGGATTTTTTATTCCTTCTAAAATACCCAGCACCTAATAGATGAAACGTATACCTAAAAAGAAAAAAGATCAGAATTCTACTTCACTCCCTATCTTCCTCAACTCTGGATGAGATTTCAGCTGCTCCGTAATCCAAAGGAATTTTCCCGTAAGGCAGGTGCTGTCATCCACACCTAAGCATAGCAATTGGAAGATGGGGGTAAGGTAATGTCATTTTAACAACTTTTTTTTCTACTAAGTAAAAGTGATTTGGGAAGGGGAGGTGTTCATAAACAATGTAATTAGACTCAAAGTTTTAGTGTAACTTTCACTTTACATGATATTTAGGCAGTTTTAGTAAATCAAAGTAGAGTAACCCACAGTAAAAAAATATGGATTTTACCTTCAAGAAATGGAAATCAGTTTGCTATAGCTTTCTTTCTTATCTGAATGTTATTCCATAATTATGACTATATTTTCGAGAATAGCTGGAGATATATTATGTAAATAATTAACATAGGGAAAGTCTATGCCTAGCCATCAGAAATCTATCTACAAATGTATTTTGTAATGGCTTGCTGACATGTCCTTCTCAGCAGTATTCCATTGATGAAGTTGGGTTTACATTACGATGGGTAGAATGTCTTCTCCTTTTAACCTTTCTGAATGTCAGGCAGCCAGAATATCACATTGCAGCCAATGTTGAGGATTATGGGGAAGAATGTGCACCACAGCTCTCTGGAGATCAGCCTCTTGCTGGCTCAATGAATTTCAATATGACTTGTTAATAAATGTCAAGACAAAACTATTTTAAAAACTGTAGAGTGGCACAGTGAAGCACTCCAAGACTTTGAACTGATTTAGAAAAATAAACAAACAAACAAAAAACAAATTGGAAAAAGCCCTTCTTCTCAGTCATAGAAATCAATTTTGACCAGAAAGACTCTTTCCTGGTTGTCAACCTTCTACAAAATATTTTATGTTTTGATAGGGAAATTTAATATAAATGTAAACACTCATAAATGCAAAGAGGGTTTCAAATGCCAAAAGATGTAGAATGAGTTACAGAACGGCATATTGCAAATGGCACATTACACATGCAGCATGGCATGGCAAGTACATGGAACTAAACTTAATGCAGGTACATCTGCAGGTGGCACAATGATTTTTATTTATGACACAGTACGTCATAAATCTGCCAAGGTATACCATTTACATGACACAGTAGTTCTAAAAAATGGCCCAGAATTTCATATACATGGCATGTTACTGACTCAGGAGGCAGAGTGTATCATGTACATACCATGATGCATAATACAGGTGTCATGTTTTTGCAATTCTGCATATTACATGCATAGCATGTTAAAGATGCCCAGGGCACAAAATATCATGCACATGGCACAGTGCTTGATACAAGTGGCAAGGTATATCATGTAAATGATGCAGTACATAATGCAGGTGACACATTAAATTATGAACATGGCTTGATTCACCTGGCACATGATATAATTTATATTGCATTATACTGAAAGCAGATAGCACAATATATTATGTTTATGACATGCTACTGTGTAAAGGCAGCACAATTTCTTTTCGTGCATTGTGTCTTGCAAGTTGAAGAGCTTAACATATGGCTAACATGGTACAGTATATCATTTGGGTGGTAAAGGTTGTAGTTGTGATGGCACTGTCTACTATGTGGGTGGCACAGCATGTCATTTACACTGGATTTATGAACTGGATATATCAAGTGAATGACACAGTAAAAAAAATTGCTGTACTCAGTATATGAAATATTCTATGGTGGTTCAACAGTCCAATTAGTGTCTTTTGCTCCATTCATAACCACTGATTGGACTTCCTGATCAGGTGTGGTACCTTGTCTAGGGCTGTTTATTTATGGGGTGAATTATCTTGATGCATTGACTGTCTAGTAATCTTGCCATACTGAATATTTTGGTGAAATTGAATGTTTTATTATGAATACATATATCTGTATGTGTTATATTTATAATAGGTCATCTCATTTGCCTGAAAGAAAAACAGGCTAGACATTTGAAACATCTCAAATAGAATAAATTATACAGCAGTTATTAATTGACCATCATTTGACTAATGGGTATAGTCTCTCTTAACTAACTGTTTCTGCTGGTATGAGAAACCGAATAATTAAGGAGATACCATTGATTGTATGGACATATTTTGTTTCTTTTATATATGGAATGAACAAACCTTTTGATATTATATTTTATATTTTGATCATTCAATAATGGTACATTTATTAGATATTCATAATCTTACTGGGATAAAGCATTTACCGTTTAGGATTCATTGAGATTTTTTGTATTATACCTGTTGATCCTTCCAGAAATGCAGTATATTTGTCACTTCATGTGATATAAACTAAAAGAATCTCATTAATTTAAGAGGAGGAAGACATTGTTAAAGTCCAGCCTGACTGACAACTATGTATCATTCACAGATACATTGGATGTGTAAGCATTTTCACTCTAGAAGAAGAAGTGTGTTATTCACAGGCTTAACAGGTTAAAATAAAAGAAAAATGCTCAAGAATAAAAATTAAGACACCACATCTAAGGAAAACTGTAACAAGAAATCAGTAATATATTCCCAAATTTACCATTAGATTTACTTGACCTCCAGATATTGTTTGTTTCAGAATTGTGCCTTAGTAATGAAATATAAATACTAATAGACTTTCTCCTGCATTGTTACATTATAATAATCTGCTATGTAAATTGGAGAAGGTTTAGTTTATGCGTGTGTCAGAGTGTGAAATTCAACCAGTATGAGTGGATTGGGAAATTGTTTGCTTGATTGCAGAATTTCCATCTTTATTAGAAAACCTTACCCCAAATCTTAAGGCTCTGCTTCATCACTTTGCACCTTGGAAAAAGAATCTTGGTTAAAAATAATGTTTAAATTCAGTACAAAGGTATTCCAGGGATGAAGATAGACTTTAAAGCTGGACGGTTTCACTTTTGCATTAACATCAGTTTTATTAAAGGCCATGGACTAGACCATGGAAGCTTTTGCTTCTTACAAAAACCAAAATGGATATTTTCTAAGCTGACACCAATTGTAGTTTCAGGATACAGGAGGGAAGGAATATTGTTTCTATGGTAGAACTTAAAAGGAAATTTCATGTTTTTAGGCTTCTGGTTAGGTCTTAGCCTTCTGTTAGTGGTACACACCAAAATGATAGAAACAAAGAACAGGCAAAACACAAACTTCACTGATACAAAGCCATAAAAATAGCCGCCCAACCCTGCTTTCATAGAAGTTCCAAAGGTGGCTGTAAATTTAGAATATATCCGAACTATAAACCATAGGCTCAGGTTGTACAGTGGGATAAATGGCTCTATATTAGGATGTATCCGGTCTATAAACCAGCGGCTCAGGTTGTACAGTGGGATAAATGGCTCTATATTAGGATGTATAAGGTCTATAAACCGGCGGCTCTGGGTGTACATAGTTATATAGTGGGTTAGGTTGAAAAAAGACAATAATCCAAGTTCACCCACTATGGAAATAAACATATCCCAGATATAAAACCCTATAAGACATAGTTGGTCCAGAGGAAGGCAAAAAAACCCCGGGTACAATTTGTTTCAACAGGGAATAATTCCTTCCTGATTCCATGAGGCAATCGGATGTTCCCTGGATCAGCAGTCACTGTTTTTTTTACAATAAAGCCTTAATCCCCAGTTATATTCTGTGCTTCTAGAAATCATCCAGCTTTTTCTTAAAGCAATCTATAGAACTTGCTGAAATTGCCGATTCCACATTTTCACAGACCTTACAGAGAAGAATCCCTTCCTTATCCGGAGCTTAAACTTCTTTTCCTCCAGACACAAAGAGCGCCCCCTTGTGCTTTGTAATGATCTCAAAGTGAATAATTGGGAAGAGAGTTCTCTATATGGACCATTTATTTATTTATACAGGGTGATCATATCCCCCCTTATACGTCTCTTCTCAAGGGAGAATAGATTCAGTTCAGCTAATCTCTCCTCATAGCGGAGCTCCTCCATTCCTTTTATTAGTTTAGTTGTCCTTCTCTGCACTCTCTCCAATCCCACAATGTGCTTTTTGTGAACTGGTGCCCAAAACTGGACTGCATAAGCCAGCTGCTCCAGGTGTACAGTGGGATAAATGGCTCTATATTTAGGATGTTAATGGTTTGTGCTACTCAATGTATGCTTTTTTAATAAAAATATATTATTTACATTTTTTTATAGAACCAGTTACTTAATAATGTTTTGATTTTTCAAAGAGATAATGTTGAAATTGTGAAATTGTGAGAATCTTACCTGTGCACAGAAGAGCAGTAATACCATTATTGATATGTAAAGATAATACCTGGGGCTGAGTACATTCTCCAGATGACGATTTTCAGTGTGCTTATTCTTAGTTTGTCCTGGTAACACAAATTCTGAAATTTCTACAAAATTCGTTACAGAAGATATTTTGAGTCATTTGAACATTCTGTGTTCTACAAGCATTCCTATAACATTGTTTTATAAAGCAGGCAGAAAAACCATAATAGAAAATTTATTTCATGCACGATTGTTTTTGCATAACATTGCACATGCATCTTTGCGTCAGGCGTATGAAATTGCATACAATGCGGTTCTTTGTTCTCATTTTGACAGAAATGTTTCCTGATTTTATGTATAAAGTCCCAGCATTAAATTCACACATTTTGTTGTTTTTATATCCATATAGATTATTTAATAACAACAATCTTTTGAGGGATATTCATGTTGAACTTTACATTGATAAGTACAATAGAACCTCAGATGGACAGTCAGTAGAAGCCAGGTGTTGTCAAGTCAGATGCTGGTTCCTTGTTCACGAGCATGCCAATGGAAACAGCAAGCTAAAGGTCCTTTTCTTTTGATTCATGATGTACAATATGTAGACCTGGTCAATGTGACCAATGCCAGTTGGAGTGCAAGCTTTAGTCCATGTACAAAAAAGCAATAACCCGGAGCAATTCATTTTACAGTTTAAAATGTTTACATTTTGCTACATAATGTATGTAAAAGTAAAGAGCTCTAAAAGAAAATAGATGTATTTCTTTTTTGACTTTTGAACAGAATTTAGCAATTCTATTTTACTTATTTTAGCTTTTTTACATCATGCAATTCATGCTAAATAAATAAGAGATTCTTCTACAGTTTTACATTTAGCCGTAGAAAAAGCCTGCACCAATCTCTGTTTACATCACCCGACACCTCAAGGAAGAGTCCTTTATTAACCTGCTTGGCGTAGTTATGTTTGTCCTTATGCGAGGCTGGGTCCGGGTGAATGTAACGTCTCCAGCACATCCTCTCAGGGCATCATGGCTGCCTCTGTTTGCATATTTAGCAATGACAAGATGCTCTTTGCAAAAACATGCCTGTAAAGAATACAATCAATACTTAACACGCTTCCACCTTCTTTTTACTCAAGCTTGATGAGAGTTGATAAATAGAGAAGAAAGAAAGGAGAGCCACATGCAGAGACAGCCATATCTTCTCCAAAGGAGCCAAGTTAATATTTCCATGCAGTCAGCAGAACCTCATTGCACCTTTATATTGCTTTCTACTTTAACAGGTGCTCATGCATCATTTCATCCTACTGTGCTTGGGCAGACTCTCGCAGGGTTCCTATGGCTCAAAGAATATCCTGAGAAATAATGCTTCTTCAATTGTATCCAATATGTAAAGCAGCCAGTCAAATCCAATGTTAGCCAAAAGAAATGTATCATACTAGCAAGACACTATTGTGTTTGGTGCATTGACCCTTTTTCATATATACTCATGCAGCATATGGCCCACCAGAAAAATGTAATGCCCGCATCTGGTCATTTTTCACTATTAGATATTTTGTTAGTGGTAACAGTAGCACCATGCTCAAAAAGATGCTACTGTAACGTACTGGAGAATATGAACTTAAGAATGATTAAAAAGCTTTTTTTAGACCATTCTTTGATACTGATCCATGCTACAAATGGATGGAATAGAGAAGAGAAAGAAGGCGAGGTGCAGGATGCAGACACCGAAGAGCTCTCTATTACATTCCCAGTTTTTTAGCTATGACATTTTTAGAACCTTCATTGGGAAGATGGAATGCAAAGTACAGCAGTGGATCAAAAAGTTGGATGGACTAAGAATGAAGTCAACAGTGTAGCCATTTCAGCGGAATTCCCATGCAGTGTTACATGCTGAGAGTCGTATCACTTGGCAACAATATCCAGCGGAGCCAAACTATGGAGAGATTACAAGATGAAAATCACAGAGGATATTTATTGTGGCACACAGAACATATTTTTGCTATTCTTTAATATAGACACTGAGAATCCCACATAATAATGGACATGTTGGACTCCTCTTTAGTATCCACTGCACTCCCTCTCTCTCTACATCACATCAGCCTATTGTCTGTAACATTGAACATTATATTTTCTCTTGATATCTGCTTTGAGTATTCAAATTTTAAATTACATTACCAGATATTCTATGCAAGCAATACCAGGACATTGCATGGGCAACTGTTGAAAGGCAGCTGCAATCTTAGGCTCCACATGCAGTGGTCTACCTGCCTGAGGTCCTTGTGTTGCCATAGTGATACCACCCACTTGCTTGCAGCTACAGCATGCAGTTTTTTTCTTGCGGACACATGCAAAGGGCACAAATTGGCAGACAATGGAGTCAGATTATGATAACAATAACAATGTTTTTAACACACGTCTAGTGGGTTAACAAGTGCTGACAAACATTATCCCAAAAAGACTGTGATTTCACTGATTACACTGACCTTGTTTCTTCAAATATATTAAGGTGAACAATAAGTGTGTGGTATGTCCTATGTGTAATGTAGTAAACTGTGCTGTTTTTTCAGCAAATATATACATAGTTTTTTTTTAATTTCCTTTCTTATCTCCAGTTGGATCGCGTATATGTGTGTGATTGCCTGCTCTGTGCATGTAGATAAGTCAAGCAGTTTGCTAGTTTGTTTGGAGGAGGCTGAATCTCCATGGAGTAAGGATATCAATATAACAGTCTTAGGTCTAATTCCATAGCACACATGGTGCCCCAGGCACATGTGTAATAGCGTATATTTTATCTATATAGGGATGCAGCGGTGGCTATCTGGCCTGTCTAGTGGAAGACATCATGGCATCATGTCATGTGAAAATACAGTGTTCTTTTTATTCTAATTGACACAATGAAGTTTGAATTGGGCTTTTATCTTTTTCTACCTACCCTTTCTCACTCCTCCATCAGGCGGACTTGGATATTCCTCAGGTGAAAGGAGAAAGTAGGGTCCGCCTTTCTCCCGAGTGCTAGACTGGGTGAAGGACAGACCCTCATCGGGCGTTATAGTCTGGTCTATGTGTGGGCAGTCTTCGTTTGCCAATGCAGCCTTGGCCACCTCTCCATTCAGTTTGGAATCTTCAAACATATAATAAGAAGGCTATTGGAAACACTGTTTATTACAGTACAGAAATTAGGATTTGGCACTGACTCATTCACACTCCAGAAACCCCATAATGCACTGCCAGACCATGGCCTACTTTCTGCTGACCAGACTGCTGATGTATTTAACACTGAAGGCTACCCTGCCAAACTTTTATCACTTTACAAAGAGTTGATTTTTCTTTCACACAATCTGAATTTCTAACTTTCAAAATACAGCAGCAGAAAGTAAGCCAATGTCTGCTACAAAGAAGATCACACTCAGGCATATCCACAACTAATATTTTAAAAAGCCAGATAACTGCAGAGAATGTGACAAAAAGCATGATCCTATTTTTTGTCAGATAAAGCCAAAAAGAAGCTGTACATCAACCTCTGAGTATATTGGTGTTTCTAAATATAAAAATTATGAAATGTAGACTATACATTATTGTTACTTATAGTAAAGAGATTTCTACCTGAAACAAAAGTCCCATTAACTGCCATATCCCACCAATTTCACCCTCTTCAATCAGTCCCTCTTATATCTGCCTCATCGCACTTACAGACTTCTCATGTCTTCCTCAGTGTATCTCCCATATCTGCCTCCTTGCAAGTCCTTGTCACATTAACCTCATCTCACCTCACACTTCTACCCCATCATGCAGTCCATTCCATACCATGCACATTGAAAAGTCCCTCATAGCCTAATCATTCAGTCACTCTGAAGTCAGCCTTATCACAAGTTCTTCCCACATCTGCCTCATCACACAGGCCCACCATCATCTGCTAATGGCACAGTCCTTCCCATGTCAGCCCTATCTTCCATTACCTTCCATGTCAGCCTAATAGCGCAGTCCTTACTATATAAAAATTATTGCACATTCCTTTCTATGTATGTCGCAATTCATAGTCCTGTCCTCATTTTAGCTCCTCCAACGTCAGCCTCATTGTACAGTCCCTTTCACATCTGCCTCTTCGTGCACTGGCTTCCATGTAAGCCTCTTCACACAGTTCCTACCATGTCACCCTCATTGGGAATCCCTCCCATGTCTGCCCTATCATGCAGTCCCACCAATGTTTGCCTTATCATTTAGATCCATTGACCTTACCCACCCACATCAACCTCATCATGCAGTCCCTTCCATGTCAAACTCCTCACACAGTTCTTCCCATTCTGCTTCATCACACAATCCCCCCCACGTTAAAATTACAACACATTACTTCATGTTCCGCAGCATCATGTAGTTCTTTTTATGTTAACCTCATTACACAGTCCCTTCCACACCTGCCTCATCGTGCACTCTTTTCCATATCCTTCCATGTCTACCTCATTGGGAGTCCCTTCCATGTCTGCCTTATCACAGAGTGCCTCTCATGTCTTTTCTATTATCTGATATATATATGGAACACTCTGCACTCAATACCCTGTGACATAATCAGAGGACACTGCATTCTATTCCCTGATTTATATTAGGATCATGTTGCGTTCTGGTCCCCCATAAATAATCAGATCACACTACATTCTGTTCCCTGATATATAATCAGAGCACACTCTCCGTTCTCTAATATTTGATTAAAGATAGCACGGCCCATTTTGTACTTATGGCTGCTACTAGACCACACTGCACTCATTCCACTGACATATTACCATATCACACTGCACTCTCTAACATTTTACCATATCATAGTATGGAAAGCATGTCCAAGCAGGTAAACATCCCTATGGGAAAGAATTCTACATTCTATTCTTATTTAATAGGGCTGAAGTCATGTCTTTCAAAATGGTGTCAACTAAAATTGCCACTGAAATTTCCACCATTTAGTCTATGATTTGGCTTCTTACCCATAGAACTGCACTCTAATTCATTAAATGCGTTCCCATTTCAGAAAAAAGTGGGGGCATGGCGTTCCCACCTGTGCCTGCCCCACTACACCCCTGGTTACACCTGACAGTGCAACGTTTACTCACTAATATATAACCTAGGGACATGTCAGTCCATACTATACCCAATTATTAATCACATTTGTAGCTTTGCAGGCTCACACACCATGCTAACATCACAATCTATATACCTGTCATTCTTACTTGTCTACTACTTTACTGCAGGACAACAATGCACGTTAATCATTCACTGATAATTATATACAGTATCCACAATCTGCATTGTGGATTGGTTGAAAAGGACCCATCCTGGTTTTACAAACCAAAAGTGAAAGACACTGCATCACCTTTGGTATATACAGTATTTATTGTAAGCTGGTTCTTTGTAGTTACTCCTAAAAAAAGAGAGCACGGCCCAGGCAAAAAGGGAGTCGGTAGGAGTATCAGTAATGTAGAAGTAAGGAAATGTATTTGTAAATCCATGAAACTTTTTTACAATTAGCTATCTTTTAAATGGGGGTCCTGCCAGTTATTATTAAGTTGAGATGTAACCATTACAGAACGAGCAAGGTTGAGAATATTGAAGACTTAATGTTGTAGAAGTCTAGGAAGACAATACGTGCAGCTAAAGAGAACAGAGGGCATGACGACTGGCAGGAAGAAGGAGAAGAGTTCAAGTAAGATTGGAGGCAGTATGTGATGAAAAAAGTACAGAGGAATTTACACCGACAGTAAGGATTTACGTTCATCTAAGTAAATTTAGTCTGTTCACTTACAGGTTGAGAAACACTGGATTAGTGAATTTGGTTATATTCACTTTGCAAAGATCACCAAATTACATGCAAATAAACCTAAAAAGGCTTTATGTACAAAGATGTAAAGAGGGTATCAAAGTGGCAGTATGTACAGCAGAGGTCTGTGAAGGATATGACAGTGTAAAGTATATACTGGAGGCCAATGTTGCAGGTATGACAGCTGTCAATATATACAGGAGTTCAGTACAGATCATGAAGGCAGCAGGCAGTATGTACAGGAGAGGTGTATGGAGGATATGACAGGGGGCAGTATGTACAGGAGAGGTGTATGGAGGCTATGACAGGGGGCAGTATGTACAGGAGAGGTGTATGGAGGGGCAGTATGTACAGGAGAGGTGTATGGAGGATATGACAGGGGGCAGTATGTACAGGAGAGGAGTATGGAGGGTATGACATGGGGCAGTATGTACAGCAAAGGAATGTGGAGGGCATGACAGTGGGCATTATGTACAAGAAAGAGATGTGGGATGAGAGTAGGCATTGTGTGTAGGAGAGGAATGTGAAGGGTATGATAGCAGGTAGAATGTACAGTAAAGGCGTATGAAGGTAAACAGCACATACTGTGTGTGAAACGTAGGTCTAAAAAAGTAGGGAAGCAAGCAGTATGATGAACTGCAGAAGAGAAGAGAACTGTACGGGATTGATAGTGAACAGTACTTGCTACTGAGGAGCATTGATACAGCAGACAATATGTACAGATGTACAGGTTCTGAAATGTTGAGCAGTAGAGGACTGATATGCTGGTTAGGATTGCAGAGGTTATGATACTGGTGTATGTATGTATGATGTATGCACAGGAAATATTTGCTAAAGGGTATGGTTTTGGGTATTGGGGTTAGCTCTAATCCTAACCTTATGCAGAAAAAAAATAGTAGTGGATGTGGGGGTGTGGTGGAGGGCTGAAAACATATTGTGGATTAGGAGGGATGCCAGGACAATAGCGTGGAAAACAGGGAGAGAGTTGTTATAATACATATAGTTAGTGAAAGGGACGAGCTGACAGAGAATGATTTGTGAGCAGATGGTTTGGGTTGCAAATTTACATGTGAGTTCCACATGACACTAGTGAACATACAGGAAACAGTGTGAGATGATTAGCTTTTACTTGATAACATTAAAATAATAATTGCTAAAATTGTTAGATGGGGGGGGTCTATAAATGTCACATCCCAGATATGGTCAATGAAACATCAGAAAGGAAAAACCCATATGGTCCAAAACTGTACTGTGATGTGGCTTAAATAAAAAGAAAAATAGCAAGGGATTATTATTATTGTTTTGATGTAGCAATTAAAACCACTGAATCATTAATGACAGAAAAAATTACATAAATTATAGTACATATAGTAATGTAATAACACAAAAATTGGTTAGGCACATCAAAGCTTAATAAGGATACAAGATATGCTTTCCAACCCCTAAATATATTAAGGTCTCAATAGTCTTCAAGCCTTGTATATTTCTTTTAAGCCTACATACGCTGCCAAATAAACCGAACAAATAATCAGATTTCTTAGTTCTGTAAAGCCTTGTTGACTGTTTCTTCAAAGGGAGAAATGTGTTTTAGGTCTGTAGGTGTACACAAAAATAAATATTTTGGTAGCCTAATGTATGAGGATAAATATACAAACATATAAGTATAAAATGGACCGTATAAAGTCACACAAATCATAAAAAACAAAAATCACCTACATTACCTGAGGTAAAAAGTGTCTAAAAGGGTCATACCTCAGGGAAAGGCTGTTTAAACTCAAAACATTTCCATATTGAGGACATTGCTTAAAGAAAAGTAGGCTGCAGAATCTCCTTAGTGTTAGAGGGCAATAACTATGTAGTTGTAATGTAAAGAAAACCCATAATGAAATATAATAAAATGAAAATATACAAGCAATGTGGATTAAGTGCCAATAAAGTTTAATGTAGACTTGAAATAAATATACAAGGCTTATAGTCTATTGGGACCCCAATGTATTTAGGGGCTATAAAGCATTTCTTGTATGCGTATAAGCTTTGATATGTGTCTAACCATAATATTTTGTGTTAACACACTGATATATCATTTTATGTAATGTATTCTGTCAATAAAGATTCATGGTTTTTAACTGCCACATCAAAACAATATTAACAATTCCTAGACAATATGTTTAAGTTAATACCAATTCCCATTTTGGACCATATGGGTCTTTTTTTCTGCTGTTTCATAAATACAATTTACCAAAACTTCCACATTTATAAAACAAGGTAAAACTTGATAAAAAATAATATTAAGATGTAGCATGGTAGAGGCATAGGGTTTATGCTGGAGGTACTGGGTCGGTATTTTAGGTGGGGGCAAGGAAACATGGAGATTCCATAAAAGTAAAGACACACCAGTCCCCATTGGAGCTAGAAGTAAAACAGGTAAACATGTAGTTTACATGCTCCCAGACCTAATCAAGCATTTGACATTTGAGGTGTGCATGTAGCCCTATTGCAAGGAGTTTTTTTTAATTCCCTGAGTCGGGCTTTAAGCTGTTAAATTTGTGCTTAGTGGTGTAGATGATGTAGACATTGTGGGAAAAGTTAAAATATATATTGTAATAGCCTATTGCAATACAGTGGCATGTCCATCTGTACTAATAAAAATGGTTTTCACATTCACATAAAAGCCCTCCAGGGTAGGCATTGGTTATCCAGCCTTGCAATCTATGGAGAGATCTTTACCTGATCCAGCTTTTGTATCCTTTTTTGGATTTCTACAGATGAAAGAAACTGTATTATATACTGTATTATAAACTTTAACACAGATGAGTCATCTGTGAGCCAATAATCTCTGCAAGTCGCCTATTGCCATGGTGAGAGGTTTAACCACCTCAACTGGTGAACATGGAACTAGTTCAGTTGTTAAAATGACATTTGCTTCTGACCCTCAATGACTGCAATGACTTCCTTCCTAAACATTGGTCATAGGGACAGATTCCTTCTTTTTACTGACTGCACTCATTTACTACCTGATTTCTCCACATTTGCAGCCTTGTTGTTGTGGCAACAGACTATAATTCACTTCTGCTCCAATGACAAGTTCATGTACATATACCCATGATTTTTGCTGAATTTGACTTGTAAAAGTAGTCTGTGAGAAAGAAGGAAGAATAGAAATGGAATACTGGGCTAAGCTCTGGTGGAAGAAGCTCTCTAACACCATATTGTAATATTTGTGTACGATAAGATTGCTTTATCCTATACAAAGTTGGAAGTTTAGACATGTAGTAGACCTGAGTTAACATAAATTTTTTACAGTCATTTAGTTACACTTTTAGTCAGGTTAAAAAAAGACATAAGTCCATCAAATTCAACCACTAGGAAAATAAACATACAATAAACTTGCATATTCCAGATAGAACCATATATTGTATGCACAGTTAATACACAGGGAAAGACAAAAAAAACCTTATAAAACATGGTTAAATTTAATCCTTTAAGCTTTTAAAATATTTCTAGTTAGTTACTATTAGTTACTATTTGTACTTAACTCCTCTGTGTAAAGTCAACATCACCTAATGTAGGGGGTGGGGAGGCTTATTACTACATGGAATCCTGGGGTTGTCAGAATGTGTTTCCTAAAGGTGAATTCTGATTAGGATCTGATTGCTTTATTTCCCAAAGTCCCAAATAAAATATCAAACATTAGAGAAATAGCTTTTTATCTAGGTTTCTGGGTCAGTTTGGTGGGTAATGAACACAAAAAATAAAATGAAGATGTGAACCCTGGTGCTACCATCAACTCTAGTTTGATAATAAAGGGTGGACCTTAAGCCAAACCATGAGCAAGAGTTAGGGAGCAGAATATATTAAGAGCTAAATCTATCTCCATAACAGAACGTGCAACACCATACCTGCAAGAGAAGCATGTATGCTTGGTTGCATCCCGTTTTAGTGCATGATGTAATTGGGTAATAAGTATAGAAATATATTGTTTAAAGACAAAACATCATCCTAGAATATCAACTGACATGGAGAGAGTGAGGCTAAGCAGTGCGTTAGGTTAGGCAATTGGCATCTAAGATGGATTTTATTCCTGGCACAAAAGGTACAGCTTCAAATACAATCATATAATATGATGGATAAAAGAAGTCCAATCACATCTGAGGTCCTTTTGTACTTTATTTGACCGCAGAGTCAGAGGGGAATTTAACAAATTTAAGACCTGCCATAACTTTCCACACCAGCCTATATCCCCAATGATACAAGAGGATGGTTCACAGTACAATGACTGATTGTACATCATTTAGGATGTTTATTCGCTGTTCCCAGGTAAGTTTTAAAGGGATATTAATACAGCATTCTAATTTACAGGCTCAGTGTTATAGCACCAACCATTTGAAATCTAGCAGACACTTGATGCTTCAATAAGCTCAGTGTAGCTTTTTTTGCCATTTTACAAGGGCAGTGGTTTTGAAACTATAAGATATTTTCTTATTTACAAACTCAACACAGTTTCTTGGTGCACATTTGATTAAAATGTTAAAACTGTATTGATTTGTGTGCTCTAAAAACACGTACCTTTTACTAACATTTTTGCAACTCTTATGCAACAATACAAACTTGGGACTAACATCAATTTTAGCATGAAAGTAAAAAAAAAATCCAACAGCTAAAGAGTTAAGAAATAAAAGTAAAGATGAGAAAGAAATGATAGGGACAGGGTTGGGAGACTAAGGCTCTTTTGCCACATGCTTTGTGTGTCTGTGCTTTTAAATCAACTAAGTTTTGTTTTTTTTCCTGGCTGCTACAGATGACATACAATATTTTTATTCTTAATTTGCTGTTGCTGGCCAAAATGCACCTTACTGTATTTTGTTTCCTATTCTACGGGTATATATGTCTCCATGTTGGTAATTTTCATATTTGTCACTACAGATTACTCTACTAATATCTTTGTAAAGCAATAACATAAACAATAATTCTATTCCCTACACTTTCAAGAAAATGTAAATATCAGGAAAGCATTTTTTTAATGCTTTTTTTAACCGATGCATGGCTTAATTTACCTGCCTGCATACAAGGACATACTTTCCTTGGCTGACTGCTGTATTGTATTGAATTTTCTGTAGCCATACTTCATATTATTCATATTTATTTATAAAACAGGGAATCCGACATTCCCTCAAACATTCCCTGGTAAGAATCATTTACTGCTATTGGAACACATGGACTTGGAAGATTTCCATAAGGGAATGTTTGTTGTCTTTATATGTCGTTCTGCAATGTTTAAATTTAGCTTCAACTTCTCTACTACTACTTCTAATGTTCTATTATCCTGTTGTGTTTTTGTCCCTGTACTAATTAAAGCTTTCTATTCCACTATGCATAATATTCTTCTCTAAAGGAATTAAAAAAGTTTAAAAGCACAGTAGTCTGCTGCTATTAAAACAATAATTAAAATGTTCTATTGTGTTGTTTGGCAGGAAGCACCCAGTGTTCTTTAATGTGTAACATAAATAATTTTATTCTCTTCCACGTGTATTAATAATAAATTTGTTGTGGTGTTTGGCTCTGAAAGTCATGCAATCACCCTTTTAGTACAAATATACATTGTATGTCTTCTGTGGAAGCTGATTTAGGTACACAAGCTGGAAAGATATTCAGCCAAACCCCAGGCAAATACATTGATAGTAGTAAAGATCCAGTTACCCTCCAATGATGTCTATTGAATGTAAAAGCTTTATTATTCCAGACATTACAATGAAAGCCTAACTGGACCTCTTACCCTCTGATAAATCTCCCCCGAATCCTCTATAACTAGACTATTGGGAGAAATTCATCAGCAAACAAAATCCATGCAGGGCTCTTTAGCTTATGGAGAGGCAAGTGTTTTACACAGATTCAGTTCTTTCAGGGTTATTTTTTAGTTCCCTTTAGTTTTAGTTCTTACAAATTTGTGCCCCTTCCCAACTGCAAATGTATACTCCCCCGTCCTGCTTTGTTAATGTAAGACCACAAAAGCCAGTCTGTATACCTTGTCTGCCAGTGCAAGTTAACCCCTAACCCCATCGCTGCACAGAAGGGGAATCCCTTGTATCTTACAGATTTGATCCAAATTTGAAGAAAGAAAATGTAGAAAATACAGAATTATTCCCTGCAAATCGAAAGGTCAAATTTACCTCTTTTTTTGTTACACCTGGCAAACTTTTTATAAATATACCCCTTAGAAACACAATGTGATAAAGAAAAAAAACAGGGAGTCGGTTTAGTATTATGACACTGGATTGGCCCACAGTTTCTACTTCTATTGATATTACTATTACATCCTGTGCTTCTATTGATGATTAGGAAGGATGATTGGAAAAGGCAGAGTACTGGAACGTAATGATATACATTAACATGTTACCCCCTCTTTCAATATTCTCCATGAATCCATTGAGCAGGCCTAAATAATTTACCATTTTTCAACCAAGTATCTATTGATAAACATCCTAAATATGAGTATGGGCGGTGGCATTCTCGACCTACATACAAAACACAACAGCCAGGTCCTACAGAAAATACACACCTAGGACCTCCCTCTCTCTTTTATTAGTCCCTATCCAAAATCCCAGCATAAATCCACATCAGCTGCTGGTATTGTAATGGTGGCTTCCTATCACTATCACTATATAAAGTGAATGTTGTAATTTGTGAGTTATTATCCTGTGTACATCAACAGTCACTCATTTTCTTCTACTTTGCCTGGGATACACCATACAACCTGCTCACTAATCACACCATACAACCTGCTCACTAATCTTATACACACCATACAACCTGCTCACTAATCTTATACACACCATACAACCTGCTCACTAATCTTATACACACCATACAACCTGCTCACTACATACAACCTGCTCACTAGTCTTATACACACCATACAACCTGCTCACTAATCTTATACACATCATACAACCTGCTCACTAATCTTATACACACATACAACCTGCTCACTAATCTTATACACACCATACAACCTGCTCACTAGTCTTATACACACCATACAACCTGCTCACTAATCTTATACACACCATACAACCTGCTCACTAATCTTATACACATCATACAACCTGCTCACTAATAATATACACACATACAACCTGCTCACTAATAATATACACACATACAACCTGCTCACTAATAATATACACACCATACAACCTGCCCACTAATCACACCATTCAACCTGCTCACTAATCTTATACACATCATACAACCTGCTCACTAATCTTATATACACACACCATACAACCTGCTCACTAATATTTTACACACCATACAACCTGCTCACTAATCTTATACACACCATACAACCTGCTCACTAATCTTATATACACACACCATACAACCTGCTCACTAATATTTTACACACCATACAACCTCCTCACTAATCTCATACACACCATACAACCTGCTCACTAATCCTATTCACACCATACAACCTGCTCACTAGTCTTATACACACCATACAACACACCACCATCTAGAAGAGAAGATCTTCTACCAATGGCCCCCTCTTCCAGGCTCTTTATTAGATCATTTTATGTGTTGGGAAGACAGTAATAGAATATCCCTTGTGATGGTTCCGTTTATAACATGATGAGCTACTAAGGATGCACAATGACAGAGGATTGTAGAATCCTGACCTGATAGATGTGAGAGATCTGATCTGGGGGTCCAGATGTAAAAGAAGAGGACCTTATGTATAGGGGGACAGGGGGATAGGTGGCAGGTTTGAAGGATTTTAATGTGATATAAAGAGGTGCTGGGCCTATGGATTATACCTAGAAGATTGTCAGTGATGGGCATGGTCACATAGAGAGGGTCCTGGTCCACCGATAGGTCTTTAGCTATGCCACTATTGCACACTTTTGATTGGAATTCATCTCACAGACCAGTTATCTATTGGAAGTTCTTAGCATGCTGTCTAGTTCTTTGACGGTCTGAGTGTACAAAACTCCCCAAGAGGGCTAAGCAACATGAGCAATCTCTTTTATCTATACTTGTAAATCCTAGATTCTTAGGAAATGCAGTTGTCTGGTGTATTTTAGGGTTGCAGTGCCTACAAAAGAGAAGATATTTTCATTTGGTAAAGCCCTAACCAAGCTTTATGTTTTATCATTTATCTTCTGGAAAATAAAGCTCATTGACTACTCTTTCCTTTCCTAGTTTTGGCTAAGATAACTGTTGCCAGGTTGTCAGTGGCCTGGCTATTGAAAATACATCCTATGGGTTGGGGGTGTCGTCATCATCATGGTATCCGTGGGTTTAACACTAATGCAGCCCACCAAGTAATGCTAAAACCAAAACCATTGTAAAGATTTAATTTAGTAGATTTCAGTTATGAAAAAAAAGCTCTAAATAGGCAGAAAGGTTGCAGAGGAAATAAATAATGTTCAAGCCACATGGACTCCTTTCCGCCCTGTAAACATGGTTTGCTGGTCCTTTGCCCTAAAAGGCATTTACTAAACATCATGTCATATCACATTTCAGGAACATTCACTGTGACGTTATCCTTTAACCTCTAAATATAATGAAAATGACAAAATGTGAATAACTGAAGTGATCACAACAGGCATTCATGTTGGTCCTGCTGCTGGATTACCAACATTGATGAATAGGTGTGAAGGGGTCCCACATGTATTATTGTTCTCCTTACCTTTATGTTTATGTCTGTTATAAAAAACTAAGAATATAAAAAGTCATTTTAGATCTTGTGGTCCACTAGAAACCCTTTAGAAGAGCATGACTAAATAATGATTGGGCACTGGGCACTCCCTCCTGAGTTAGTGGGGAGTAACCCTCCATTGTTACAGTTAGCCACCACACTATGTATATTAAGTGCACTCTCACCAGGTAAAACTCACTGGGCTCCTCTACAAGGTATGCTGCAGTGGCCACCCCTACAAACTACTCCAGTTTGATAAAGTGCAGTGGTAACTCCCATCAAGTGTAATTCAGCAGGCACACTTACTTGGTAGTAGTGTAGTGGGCACCCCTACTTTGTATGATGTAGTAATTCACAGTAACTCACATATCCTGGTAAAAACATGCACTAAACCTTCATTTACCATAATGATATATTTCATGTGGTTATTGAATATCTAAGGTTAATTATGATGTTTTTTTCTGCCTAGCTATGTCCATGCTGCTGACAATCAATTTCTTCCATAGAGTAAAATGATTATATCACTATAAAAAGACAATCATAAGCACAGATCTTACAAAATGGAATGACGTGAACTGATGATATTCTGATATGGGAAAAGCAAAGTTTGACTAAACATTTCCAGAAGGGTGTGGGGATAGCGTCAGTGTGAGTAAAAACTCTGTGTCAGATATTGATCTCAATTAATATCCAATTTACAAATACTGCATTTGAAAATGTCCCCGACAGCGCCTGAGAAACATTAAGAGGAAACGTCTGGCTGGCTTTGTTATTCCCACATTATGGGTCAGCATGCATGACATGGAAACACAAAAGAGAGAACAACTGAATTACTGATTGCAATTTGTTGCCAAAAGGTTTAGATAATTATACAAGAAGAATTCTGCTGACTCCCTGTACATTCTTTGATTCTTAGAAAAAGCTCATTTGCTGGTGAACTACTATAGAGAATTTATTTTACATGAGTCTAAACTGTGTACATTTATATGTCTATATACACATACACAACTATACAGGCTACAACTGTCTGCATATCATGTGTCCTGACAGATGAGCCCCTGCAAGTCATGACTGTATTGGTTTCCATATGTTCTCAATAAATACCTAGGACAATATTCCACTGGTAGAGGTAGAGCATGGGGAAATGATCAGATCACAGCCCCACTGAAAATATCTCATAAAACTGAGATAACGGGAGAAATGGCCACTAGCCATGACACACACTACATGCTCATTAATACTGGCTGTTACTGGGCATATTGCTGGCATGGATCAGATTGTCACACAGGTACTGCTGCACCTTTATCACCTTTCTTTAAACACTAGGAAATAGATATTAGACACGTCCTGCTAACTAAAATCACAATTTCACCTTTGCCAGCACACTCTGGCGCTTGAAAAAATACTACTTATGCTCTGCACTACTGTATGAGGTGCCCTTACATGCTAAAGAGTAAAATTCCTAGACTACAGATAGATTTGGCTCCTAGTGAGACAATTGTTCTGTTTCAGTATATTAAATGATTACTGAATCATTTTCATATTTCTCTTCCCTTTGAAGACTGACCCAGCTTATTGTTGAGGAGGTAAATTCCTTTTCACAAGTTCCAGAGTCTCCTGTGCAGCATTTATCACTTTGTTTGCAGCAAACGGTTTTGTATATCCTTCCAGCTACAAAAAATAAGCATCACCTACCCTAAAACTTCTATTGACTCAGCGTACACGTCCCAGAAATCTTGTGTTCTGCCTCACACATAATCTGCAATGTGTGATATGGCACCATCAATGCATAAATGCCTCCTGCATTTTCTAAGTAAGAAGATCTGAATCTTAAATCACTAAAAAGAATAAATGATGATGATCAAATGGACATTCCTCTAAGCGGTTTCCTACCTGCTCTGTTCATTTCTAAAATTTCTTCCTGTGCGAGCGGGCAAGTGTCGCTCTGTGTACTGTGATGTGGCGAGTTTACAACTGATTTACAATAATTTGGGGATCCCAGTTGGGGTGGACGTGGTATATGCTTCTTTTTTTTCTTTGGTAGCTTCTGCTTAGCCATAGCTAAGGAATAATACATTCCAAAATTGTTCACAATGACAGGTACAGGCATTGCGATAGTCAGCACCCCAGCAAGAGCACATAGCGCTCCCACAAGCATGCCTGACCATGTCTGAGGATACATATCTCCGTAGCCAAGGGTGGTCATGGTGACGACAGCCCACCAGAAGCCAATGGGAATATTTTTGAAATGTGTGTGTTCGCTGGCACTAGGATCATTAGGATTAGCACCTATTCTCTCAGCATAATAGATCATTGTAGCAAAGATTAAAACTCCCAATGCCAGAAATATGATCAGCAGCAAGAACTCATTTGTGCTAGCACGGAGGGTATGTCCTAGGACCCTCAAGCCTACAAAATGCCTGGTTAGCTTGAAAATTCGAAGAATTCGCACAAATCGTACAACTCTTAAGAAGCCCAAGACATCCTTAGCAGCTTTGGAAGACAGGCCACTAAGTCCAACCTCCAGATAGAAAGGCAGAATGGCAACAAAGTCAATGATGTTTAAAGTATTTTTGATAAATTCCACCTTGTTTGGGCAGAAAGTAATCCTCATGAGAAACTCAAATGTAAACCAGACCACGCAGACCCCTTCGATGTAGGTCAGGAAGGCTTCAGTTTCTGATTCCCTGTAGTGTCGTTCCTGGGTCTCATTTCCTATTGTTTCTATCTCTGTTTTGTTCTTGATGGGGTTAAATCGCTCATGAGTCTCCAGGCAGAAGGTTGTGATTGATACCAGAATGAAGAAAAGCGAGGCAAATGCCACGTACTGGAAAGAGAAAGGAAAGAGAAATGTTAGCAAACCTTTCTCTAGGCATCTTGACATTTTTTCTTGGAACCTTTTTATGAAATGCTATTATTTGTAAATTCTAAAACTGTGTCTGCTAATTCAACAAGTGGAAAGTATTTAGTGGAATAAAGAGAAATAAGATACACCATTGCTGATTTAAATACCTCACAAACTTATGTGCATTTCTTACCCTCTAATATTTTTAATATATTCTGTTGAACCTCATGACTTTAGGGTCATTATGTTATGGCAAATTTTAAAGTCATCACTAGAGCAAAGAATGATGGGAAATCAGGGCAGGATAGGTACTGTCATCCTCACTGGACACTTACCTTGGTAAAAGTCCCACGCCACTGCTCTCTCTGTATATTGTTAGGCAGAAGATCACCCTGTTTAAAGTTTCTTCTAAAACACTGTTTTGCTTGTTAAGGATATTTTTATACTTTAATTTTCATGATTTTGGCACAGGTTTAAGTGAATGAAAGACTGGTTCCATTTAAACATTTACACTCTTAGTGGATATAAACTGCTGCCAACAATCACATGTACAATATCTCAGATATGTGTAGAGCGATAACACACCCCATGCATCCAATGTTATGTTGGCACTTTTCAGCACTTTGAGTAACAGACCTAGAAGGAGTCTGCAAATATGGATGCCTGACTTTTATCCCATTTTTTTAATCTTCTAGATTTTAGTCTTTGTTTTTAGATGAATGCTGAGGGCACAGTTTACATGCAGCAAACATTTCTCCCCAGACCTGATTATCTACAGTTGTCAGGAACCTTAAACCTGAAATGTGTTTAAAGGTCCTAGATTGTAAGCTCTTCTGGGAAGGGTCCTCTCCTCCTCCTGCGTCACTGTCTGTATCTGTCATTTGCAACCTCTATTTAATGGACAGCGCTGCATAATATAAATCCTGATTATTAATAAAAAAATAATAATAATAATAACAAGAAGAAGAAGGTCAACGCTTGCAGATGGGTGATTTACAAAATACCAGCAGAGGTTTATAGTGTTCTGCAGCCTAAAGGTATTCACAGATCATAGTACAACACTCCCCCATTGTACAGTACATCAGCCAACACATTACTGCTTTTATATGACATAAAAGAATGTTTTACATATTATGATTGAAAGTTTAAAGCAAACTTTCAACAGACTTTACAAGGAAATCTCCTCCACAGCTATGCAATACTCATGCAGAAAAATAGCAGGTAATTACTGGTATCATTTGTAAGCTATGTGGGGTAAGTGTGATCTTCAAAAGCTCCTATTCAAGCTAGGAACTGGGGGGCTCTAGGTAAGCTCCAACCTCCATTACCTAGTGGCTGGGGGGGAAGAAACAATGGACTTTCAATGTCAGGACTGTAATGGACATGGTGACACTGTGACAACAGCATTCAAATCAGTGGGAAGGCACGGCTACTGGAGCTGACAACGAGCAGGAACTTCCCACCAGCCCCAAAAATGGCGCCAGAACTGGACGACTAGCAGGACCAATAGGTTCATTGTTTACATTGTTTAAAAAAGGGGAATGGTAAAACATGTAAAGAATAAATATTGCCAATATATAAAAATGTTACGTTATTTTGTATTGAGCTTCAGGTTACTATACCTAAAGAAAATCATCTGATTATAGATCAGTTACAAGGGATATAAGGAACACTTGAGTTTTTGTTTCATATCAACAAACACGGTGTCAGTTGTATCTGCCCTGTTGGGACTAGAAATATTTGGAAATGGATAGAAAAGTTGAAGGTATCTATATGGAAATGGATGGTTTCTGTGGCCATTTTAAGAAAGGCTGAATCTGACTGTTAATGATACCTTGTGCAGGGGCCTAAGATTATGGTGCACACACCCCACGTTTACATAGTCTGTTGAACTTGTACCTGTGGATTAGGGATCATTTAGGGTCAACACTGTATTATTATTATTATTATTGGTATTTTAAATAATAATAAGATTTATATAGCATGAACCTATTACACAGAACTGTGTACAAATTATTCTAAATTTACATTAGAGATTTTATAGTGCTTTTTTCCCAAGATGACACCCACCTCAGCATTTTAACAAATGAAAAGCATGACAAGGCTTCCTTACTAATGGCACAGCTGAAGCCATGTTGGATGGAAATGAAGCTAGTTTTTAAACTGCAGTCATTTTCCTAATTTTTTTTCATTTCTTATGCAAATTAGTGCCTATTTTGAGTCAGTATGTCATACTTCTGCTTTCTTCAATTCCAGCTCTATCTGTGTGAATTGGGCATAAAAGCGTTTGCTCCTTAGCATGTTCCCTCATGTTGTATAATAAGATGCGGTAAAAGTCAGGGATAGATATGTGTCAATTATATCCACCTGGAGGATAGAGAATGTAACATTTTCCTTTTGCTTTGGCACAGAAAGAATGACAGATTTCATACATTTGGTCTACTCATACATTTTGGTTCATTTGCCATGCCTAATTGTCCACTTAATTCATTATAATTACATACAGCATTGTTTTATACTATCCTTATAGTGTATAGAGCTGCTGTAGAGTGTGTGAGCTCAATGATGAATAAGCCAAAATAAGGACCCAAACAAGAATGAAGCTTTGCCCCCTCTCCCCCATGCCATTAATTGACATTGATAAGGATTGCAATATGAACAGAAGAAGCATGCTATTTGCATTGTGTATGGTCTATCCTCCCTTGCTTGGTTGCAGGGAAGGTAAACTGTTTCTCTGGTTTGCGTTCTGCTGGGCCCTTGTGATTCTGTGGGAGCCATCAAGTTTGGAATCCTCTGAGCTTAACAAAGGATTTTTGTGTAATCTGCCCAGACCTTAACTTTATTTTAGTTTGCAAAACCTGGCGAAACGGACCTCACCCATTACACTGTAAGCATTTTGTAATTGTGTTTTGGTATATTTTTGTGGTATGTAAATGTATCTGAGATTTATCTTGTTTATCTGAGACAGATAAAAACAGAAAAACCTTTAGTAAATATGTAGAATATTGGTATGTGTGGTGATGATGTTGGAATTCTGGGAAATATAAATCTGAAGGGTGTTAACAATCACCAAGTCAGGAAGCCAAACTTTTTCCTCATAAGTCCTTTTCATATTTTCTTGAGATTGAGTACATCACCAACACATAGTAACCCTATACTCTGACCTGGTTCTTCCAATAGTGGGTCAATAACTATCTAAACATTAATGTTAGCCAAATGTCTATTGGATGTGTGCTTTTATACATTTTAGAGTTTTATTGAAATGTCTGCAATGGTATAATGTATTTATTGTATGTATCCTTGGCTACATTTCTGATGATGATGACCTCTAACTCTCTCCTCTCTCCACAGACAGAACTACATTGCGTAAAGCCACATTAACTATTACATTGCAATACCGTTCCAAATTAAGCAATATTATTTCCCCATAATGTTCTAGATTGATGATGCTACTGATGTGCTTTTGGACAGTAGCCAGTCAATAAAATACCAGATTTACACCACCCCACCATTGACCACCAACTCCAATACCAGAGCCAGGCAAAAGACCAATACCAACCTGGCCACCATGCGGCAGAGGTAATGTGTGTAGCAGTGCCAGTTACCAGTGATGAAGGAAAGGAGAAAAACACTTCAATTGTTGGACAGCTGGAAGAAGTGAAATAATCTTATCATTAGCTGAATGCCTGGCAAATAGGCAGCTTGGCCCCGCACATGTTAAACAGCATCCTATTGCTTGTTTTTACTGTGAGAGTCATTAGTGTTCTGATGTGATCAGGGTTTAAACTGAGAATAAATTTGGCAAGTTGGTTGGCTGGTGGTATATGGCTTACAAGTGGACTGTGTTGATGTGCTCTAATGTAGCAGGAAGGAGAATTTGTTACATGTTGTTGTGTATGTGTCCTTAGTGCATGAAAGATATCAGTATATAGGAACACAGACACATCCATACAATGTAGATAGTTAATCTATGTACACATGCTAGATGATTGTCACCCAAGTTGAACAGTCATGCCCGCCTCTAGTGAAAATCTTGCTAGTGTACAGTAGTCCACTGACAATGATCATCAATCTTCCCCGGCTTATTGATGAAGGACCAAGAGGAAACAATCATACTTTTCACAAAAAGGGGTGATGCTTGCTCCTCTCCCTTCTCCACAGAATGTTGCTGTGTATACAAAAATATAGTTTACAGTGACAGGAATCTGCCTTCTGTCTGATATCTGTATGGGGCAATATAGCCATCGCTGGGGCTCCAAGATAGGAAAAACTAATTTTAGAGTGTGCCGATGCCTGCGATGGAGCCACACCGAAGACATTACCCTCACAATCCACTGACTACCCTGTCCATAGAAAAAGTTATTAGAATAATTACATTTTGTTTCCTTTTCTGAACATGATGATAAATACAGAGATAATAGTAATGTGATTAAAGTGACACATTTTTACAGAATTTGCAGCTAAAGGTGGATAAAGGTCATCTAACGGGCTTTGATAGAAGGAATTATTCAAAGTACCGTAGAATATAATCCATGCATCTTTATTGTATACATATTTTCATAATATTGATTGTTCACAACATATTTCTCCTAATAGTTTTAGGAAAGTAAAATATGTTTTCACTTCAATCTTGACCCCATTTGCATGCTAGAATGGCCCAGACATATATGTAACCCATCAACTTGTCCTTGCACTACTTTGGTTTTGGCTTATGAGTTTTGTTTTTATGTATGAAGCATAAAATGGAAATTTCCCCTCTTTGCAGAGGAGGGGGAGAGAACGGTCCATGCAGCTCTGATCTGGATTTCTTCTTCTGGCGTTTTATGTACTTGACCTACATATGAAGCAAAGAGTAATGGCTGATTGACAATAGGAGAATCTCTATAAATAGAGCCACAGCTGGCTGACCTGCGATTGGTCACACATGGAATCACTGACCAATTTAGGAAAGGGAACCAGTTATACCATTGCCAGCCAGTCCTTCGTTGCTTGCTGCCTGGCTATAATACTGACCTGGAACACATATTAGCAAAATGTTCACACTGAACACTACTGTTCCTGAGTAGAATGATACACAACTCCCAATGTAATATAGAGTGAATAGTAAGATGCAATGCAGATCTACATACAGCATGACATTCATATGAAGAAACTTTGCTCTGCACAAATTAGAGATGCCATACAATGTGAAATGATTCAGCAATTGTCCGATAATCTAACCAACCAATACATGGCTAGAACTGCCATATGTGCCAACATTTTATAATAATTCAATATAGTGTCCTTAATAAAAAAAAAATCATCCAGTAATAATTATAGTACTACATGATATATCTGATTGTTTGTGCTAAGGTTTTGTTTCAAAGAATTAGAGTTTTTGTGAATAACACAGCGAGTGACAACAAATCCTTAATGTATTTCTGTACGCAAGGTATGTTAGAGGAGTGTGTGTGGTATAACAGAGGGTTGTGTGTACAAGAAAGGGGTATGGAGGGTATGACAGTGGGCAGAATGTGTCAGAGAGGAGTGCAGAGGGTATGACACTGTCAGTATATATATATATGGCAGGGGTATGGAGGGTATGACACTGTCAGTATATATATGGCAGGGGTATGGAGGGTATGACACTGTCAGTATATATATGGCAGGGGTAAGGGTATGACACTGTCAGTATATATATATGGTAGGGGTGTGGAGGGTATGACAATGAGCAATAGTGCAGGAGAGTCATGTAAAGGGTATGTTGGGGGCATAATGTATGTGGAGATTATGTACAATATGACAATATGTACAGGATAGGTATATGGAGGGTATGAAGATCAGAAGAATGTGCCAAAGGAAAGGGTAGAGGGTATATTAGTGGAAAGCTACATAAACACATGTTATATAACATATATATTAGTGCTACATAAAATAGCTTAATATTCATTAGTAAGAAACACCCAGAATTTCTCTTCACCTCCCACAGCTCATTTCTCTTTTGCCAATTATACATTATGTCCTTCATTGTAGCACTGAGATACATCGTCCAAGGACAGATCCAGCTAATTGGATGGTAATTAATTTCCACTAAATAAGAAATGAATCACCAAACTCAATGGACCAATTAGCAAAATGAAGTGAAGAAATAGCAGAAATATAATCACTATTCATTATTCAAAAAACATCTACTGTAACATCTTTCCTGTACCCAGAACTGATGCGAGGAATACTGATGTCAGTGTCATATGTTTTGTGAACCCAGCATTGATAGCACTATAACATATTCTATATGCAGCATTGTACACACTCAGAACACTGTGTCAGAATATGTATTGCAGTTATGTTTATGTACAGTCAGAATATATCAGTGTCTTCTCAATGTATATGCGATTATGGAATATACTGGTGACTGGAATGTATGGGTATGGAATTTACCTTTGTCTACTCAATATAGGTTATATTTTTGCTGTGCAGGTGTGTTGAATGCACCTGGGTCTAAGGACCTAAGATTAGAAGGTACCTATTAGACAGTGTTTATTTGGTATTTGGTTATTTGGTACCATTTTTATGGTAAAAAGGTGCCGGAACTCACATCTTGGTAATCTTCCAGACACTGTCCGTCCCCCCCATAGATACGGTGCCAGACCTTTCCCCCAGAAAGCACTTAAGCACTTCATACAGAGGTATGTTAGGAAAAGAGTAAGGAAAGCTTTTATGGGGGATTTATAGTTCTCCTTTGGAAAATCTGTTGAAAAAAGGTGCTGGAACTCTGTTCTGGTGAGTTCAATGAGAAAAAAAGCTTTGCTATTTGACATAGCTATGTCTACAATTTCTTGTGGTTTTAATAAACCGAATGATGAAGAATTTTAAAAGAGCCTGCACAGACATAAAGGTTCATATTGATGGAAACATAACTTTTAATATCAATCCATATGATGTTCTGATAATGTTCTGTGTTTAAAAAAAATAATGCAGTGCTTAATTTTCCTGCATTGGCAGTGTATGTAAACCTAATGGACTACTTAATGCAATGTGCTTTATGCTACAAACAGTGTGAAGTGGACACAAGCTGAAATGATCACAGCATTGTAAATGGAACAGGAATAGAAATTATTGAACAACATGCAACAATACTTGTTTTCTATTTTGCCAAGGTGGTACTTGGGTTGTCCATGGGAGTTGTTTCCTGGTCTTTTTACAAAATTTACATATATATTATCATAATAAAAAAAGTACAATTCCATCAAGATTATCATCATAAAGTAGTGACTTCTTTTAACACAGTAAATAAGGGTTCTAGAGAAGTAACTAACAGGCAGCAAGTACTTGGTATCATGCTACCTGGTACCACTGTCTGCATAGTACACATTTCCTGCCTTTGTTCCATAGGTCAAGTGTGACTGCAATGTACTGAGAGACAAGACTAGCACACCTTGTTTTTTATTATACCTGGTAGCCTGGGTATTCTTCCAGGTCATTTGGGCAAATTGGGGAGTCCTTCCTATATCCACAAGACACCTTTAGCTGAAAGCTCAAAGAATTTCTATAACTGTAAAGAATATAGCCTGTCCAGGAATTTGAATAAAATCTGGGGTTCTGTGGATCTGGGCTCTGCCTTTTGTGCCAGGTTCTGGAAGGCTGGACTTGTGCATATTACACAAGTTACTGCTTGGACGTTTGTCAGCTCAAACTCAGTCCTTTTGGCCAGAACCCTAAAACTCTGATTTGCATGTGGTAGTGCCTCCATTTTATTATCATGAGTTCTGTGATGGCTCTAACAATGAAAACTCGGATGAAAGCTGGCAGCCTGTGGGTGGTTAGTCAAAAAACACATCCATATTGATATTTATTGTTGCTGAATATGTCTCTGGTTCTATGTCATATTTTGATGTTTGGATTCAATGTTAGTCCCATCTAACAATACAAATGACCACACTGAAATGGTGGCCATTGCTTGCCTCTGGCTTTTAGAGGGTTTGACTGTAGCATACACCACATAACGGCCTGAATCTTAAAAGCAACACTATTGACAATGCACCACAGGACATTTATGCTATGCAAAATGGAATGCAAAATCTTGTGAAAAAGGGTTCCTTTTTATTGCAGCCCCATTTCCATTTAGTGTTGCTGTTTCTCATGTTCTAAAGTTGAAGGTAAATGTGATGTTCTTCTTAGCTGAAGCTCAAAATCCTGTTTCTCAGATCCCAGGTTTTGCCACAGAATTACATTAGTTGATGTTTGGTAAAACACATATTGTTTTAAATGTATACTAAAAAGTATAAATGTAAAAATGTTTACTATCGCAATGCTTGTGCTTCCTGATGTTAGTGTATTGATAAAAAAGTCATGTTTACCCACTCCTTGTGAGGTCTGTGCTTTAATGGATTCTCAAAAGTCTTACCAGTTTAAGCTTTGTGAATATACATTTCATACCAATATTCCTAAACCTTTTAAGTGGATCACTCTGTGAATTCATGGAATATAATCGCACTCAATGCAGCATCAAGATCACAGAAAACCATCCGATTCATCAATCATTCATCACAATCTCCCATTATCTTGTATCCTAATGGGAGATAATGTTTGTAGTAGTGATGCTCCACAGGATGCCCCAATGGCCCCCGTGGAGTATATAAATCTGAAAAATAGTGGAGGGAGTACCATCAGTGGGGGTAATAGAAGGAGTGGTAAAAGGAATTCCGCATATAGCAATAGATGAAAAGATGAGAGCTCATTGGGATATTATCAGTAGAATTATTTGTAATCGTATAATCTGTAGTAATAGTAAATGTATGTAGTAAATCGAAGGATTATGGGTAGTGGGGTAAAGCTAATAGTAGAACTAGAAACAATAAATTCATCAAGTTTAGGAGTGGTTGTCATGCACTTGATGGGATTGTGGTCTGCTGTGATGACAGCAGTTGTATTGAAATAAAGGTCAAAGTCGTGTTTCACCTATATTTTCATTAGTTCATTCATGTCTGTAATTACTTCTCTACTGGTAGATTTGAGATCTGTTTTCTCTATCTCTTTGCTGGGATGAGCAACCTCATATTACCATTATATTACCATCCTATTCATCTCCCTAACAATTTCTTTTAATGCTGCAGTTTGGGTTGCTTTACAGAGGTTCATCCAAAATTGTCTCATCTCGATTAATGGTATTCAGTCAGGGCCACATGTATATGCTTTAGTAATAGCTGTATTTTTGTTAGTCTTAGATTGAAGCAAGTTATTGCTGAGATGTTTTCCAAAACGTAGACAGGGCTGCCTAGTAAATGATGGTTTACAGGACCTTGAGGGATAGTGGGGGAAGTAGAAGTAGTAATAGTCATTGTAGACATATCATTTAAGGAAATAAGACAAGTAGTTGTGGTATTAGATTTTGGTAATAGTTGGGTTAGTAGAAATATGAATAATGGTTAGGGAAATAGTGGTAGTAACAGTAATTGGGGACATTGACATTAGGAAATAGATAGGTAATTGGGGTATTAGCAGAAGTAATGGTAATAGAATGATGAGACTAGTATGGGTATTAGCCAGGAAAATGATTGTTGTAGTAGTAATAATAGTGGGAGTAGAAGTAAATTAAATGAGGTTGTAGTTTAGGGGAGTGATTGTAGTTAAAGTAAAAAGTTGCAGTAGCATTAGATTTAACCATAAAGAGTAGTGAGGTATTTGCAATAAATAAAATAATTGTTGCAGTAGTAGTAGTAGGAATTTTAGGGGGAATAGTAAATGCAGTAGGGGGGTTATTTGAAATAGTAGTAGTTGTGGGAGTATTAGCGGTACGGGGAGTAAAAGCCAAAGTAGTAATTTTAATAATTTGCAGGATAGCAATTGTCTAATTGTTTAGTGTAAGCAGTGTTCAGTTAGCAACCAGGGGAGTTTTTTCCTTCAAGGTATTTATACTATAACATGAAAATAGTGTGTCAAATTCAGTCAAAGTGTGTTTGCTACTTATGCAAGACACAAGCTGTATGTTTAACATATCATGAAATAAACACTGTGGGATGGAAAGGTTTACCATGGACTATGACTGTTCAGTGAAGGATAGTATTTATCCAGGTACATCATAGACGTATACTAGAATAGGGAAGTTTAGGATATCATGGTACCATGAGCGAAGGGGCAGGGTCCAAGGTTAATCACAATTCATGCTAGGAAAGAGGATTTGGGGGGATCACTGTTTAAGGTGGAAAGGCTCCAGTTACATCATTTGTTTATTTCTTGGTTGAAGGTTCTGAAGAGATATTTGTACAATGTTGGGGGGTCCCAACATTGAGGTATATCATAAATAATACTGGGGTAGGGGAGGTCTGGGGAAATCACTATATAATGTAAGGGGGTCCAAGGTATATCACAGTTTATGTTTGTGTTAGGGGGTAAATGTTGGGGTGTCCAAGGTACATCATGCATTAAGCTGGGCTAGGGGAATCTGGAGAGATCACTGTACAATGTTGGGGGTCCTAGGTACATGATAGTTTATGCTGGGGTAGGAGTGATCCTTGTACAATGAGGAGGGATGGTTCAAACTAACCGCTATACAACAGGAGGTATTGGGAATATTAATGGTATACACCAGTGGGGGTCCCAGGAAGATTACTCTATTCCATAGAGATTATTTCCCAAGCATGTCATTGGTGCAGAAAACTGCTGGTGGCCCTTCTGTGCTCAGGGCAATGAAGATGATAATGGTAGTCAAAATGGTTTCATCCTTTAAAGGTTTGAGGACAAAGCATTTTATACACAAGGATCTTGTACAGAAGGTCACAGCTAACAGCTCTGTACTTGCAGTGACTCTACAATATGAGTAGATACAGAAGAGAGCCATGCAGCTGTGGGCATTCTCTAAATGCATCATTCATTATTGTGTTCTGCCCCCAGGAAGTTCATCAGACACCCAGTATGAAATTAAAAAATAAAGTGTTCAAACTAGTAAAGGCCATGTTTGCAACCAGAGTAGGTAAGTCTGCCATTAACACATTTCATGCTGGAGTGCAAAAAATTGGAATATGAGAGATTCTTAAAATTAAAATTTTCATTTTTGGAAGGTAGGACATCACAGGAATAATTAACTGCATTCTACCACAGTGGTGAGTGTGAGAATAATGGAACACGGGAGGGTAATATGATATAATCCTCCAATTTTCAGGCTTGGCAGAGCTCTATAGTAATGGAATAATGTGACAAATAATGTGAATGTTTTTCTACTTTTTCTTAAATTTCATTCCAGGACAGCAACTGCAGGATAATCCCCTCCCACCCAATCATGCATCATAAAATCACAGATTATAAAAGGAACACACCCCCAGATTTAAATCAGTGTGCCTTCATGTCATTAGACAGGGGCCCCTATGCTAACTGGATTTAATGACAGGAAATGAGTCCCCCTGTACTTCTGGCAAGGTGACCTTCCCACATAAGAAGGGAAGTGGCATGACAAATTACATTGCATTTTTGTACTTTCTTCTGCAAGGGGCAACATACTTAGTCAATGTATTTTAGGGGAATTTGGAAGTTACCAGCCACTTTTAGATCTAGGGTGCTGCTATGTCATCCAAAAATGATCGCACAGCAGATGAAAGCACCGTCAGGGTGGGTCATATGGTGATAGGGTAGAAGGTGTGATTTTCATACAGCTTTTTGTTACGCCTGTTTTTTTGTGGACCTGGGAAATTGGGTGTCCAACTAACCTTATGATTTGTCTCCTTTAGGCTAAAAATAAGGGGACCGCAGGAAAAATATGAGTTGTATAAAACAATTGGAGGACTTTCTAAATCCTTTGTGCTAGACGTGCATCCCATAGGTGGTATTTTAAGAGTCTGCATAGATGTTTGAATGAATGATGGAACATGTTAGTGAATAGAGTAGAGGGAGACCTCTAAGTCAATATTTTTCTGGCCTTTCTTTCAAAGATGTTGGGGTATTTAAAGCCTGGATGGGGAGAATAGATGATGCCTGGGAGACTGCCAATCCTAAACTGACAGTACGTGCAATCTAGATGGAACAAGTACAATCTCAACTGTAAAAGGGACTCGTAAGGGTCAGATCCAGGAGAGCTTCCCTCACATCAGTCGTGCCTATTAAAATGACTGCAAGATGCCAAGAGACCAACCCCCAATACTCCGTCTGACAGACACCCTATGGACTATCAACCCTTGAAGGGCTAGAAACCCAACTTCTAGAGAATATACTTGCTGGTCTAATAAATTTAAAACCTTCTCAAGACTTGATTACTTCTTACTTGCAGAGGCCCTCCTTCACACAATTTTTAAGATATTTTAACCCTTCTTAATTTTGTCTGACAATGCAACTGTTTCCATGAGTCTAACATTGCCTCGTCCTATTTCTTATACTTCTTGCTGCAGACTCCCCACCTATTTACATTCCCCCTCTTCTTACTTACTTTTGTTCGTTCATTCATTTATTCATATCTGTCGACAATTTCCCCAGCCCAACAATCAATTCTAATTGCATGTATGTATGTATGCAGAATTTTCTGGTATACAATTTGGCTCCACTAAGATTAAAGTTACAGTGCTCACAGACAATATTCTTCCCTTCATCTCAGACCCAGCTATCCCCCTTGCTTCCATAATGGAACTTTTCCTAATATTCAAAAACATTTCAAGGTATACTATTAATTTTGACAATTCTGTAGCTCTTTATCTCTTCCCAATAGTTGAAGTGCACTTATCCTTTCTAATGAGCTAAATTCCTGCAAAGCTCTATGACCTTAACTTTAAGCAGGCCTTACACTTAATGAAAAATAGCCTGGTCTTCACTAACCTATTTTCAAGGCTTTTGTTCTTGCTACAGGCCTTTATGATATATTTGCCCCCCTAAAAAAACGTATTTCTGCTTATTTCTGATAAACTTCTGCACATTTATCTGGGGCATCAAATACACAGTAGGCAACCGTAAAATCTTACAGCAACCCAAATCAAATGGAGACCTTAACCTGCCAGAGATTGCTCTATATAATCAAGTGTCCCTTCTTGCATCCATGGTACCTCCTTTTACATGAATTCTACAGACTGACCAAATAAAAAATAACCCCCTGTTATTCTCACAATGGCAGCTGTGCTAAAGAGGAAATTACCTTTTTTTGTCAGTATTTTGTGGGGATCCCCATCTGGAGAAACCAGGCAAAAGGCAGATTATGGGACCCAATACTTTAACTGATAACTGCACAGATGATTGTTAGCAGGCTCACTTGAAAGTAAAAAGTAGTTCAAGGGACTTGGATTAAGCCCTGGAGTCAGAGGTCCTTAAATGCAAGTGATAGTAGAAGCACTGTTCCATTTCAGCATGGAGATATGTTGGTCCTACACAGATATATATTTTTTTTTGGATAATACCACTGCAATGACCTAAATAATTAGGCATAAGGCTACTGAGTGATAAAGGATAATCAGAATTGTGCAGAGAAAGAATCTCAGTTACTGATCTTGACTTTTTGTTTTTTTAGAATGACAAATGCAATAATAGAGATCTTGGGAATAAGGGGTTGGAATTACATAGTACATGTGTTTATATATGTACTATGTTTGATATATAAAACAAATGGACACCTGGGGAGACAAGAGTAATGGTAAACATACTTAGTATTACCAGATATGGATTTTAATGCCATGCACTGGTGTTAATATTGCATCTGAATTGTATGGAGTTTAAAAATAACAGATCAGTTTTTTCTGGAACCCTTCATCTAGTTAAGGAAACCTGTATACCCTCTTAGTTATAGTTCAGTTCATAACTATAGTATGGCATGGCCAAAACAATTCTGTGTAATTAAGATTCTCTGATTAGGAGAAATCAAATCATTGGTTATAAATGAATACACAATTCACTGATTATACTTAAAATACAGAAAAATGATTATTAGTTTAGTAAACTTGCCAGAAACACATTGGAAAATCTTGAATTTTGGTGATTGTATCTTTTTTGTTAATACAGAAGTAAATATGCTATAAAATGGGTCACCGTTATCTTATCATAGTTGTTTTCTAGGACATAATGTGACTGATTTTTTCTTGGACTATCCGAAAAGTTCTAACACCTAATAATTTAGAATAATAAAATTCATCTGTTAGTGGGGGGAACAGTTGCCTTAGTGGTATATTTTCTCTTGCAAAGCTTGATCATAGGTTAAAATTCTGTCACTTGACAGGAGAGGAAATAATAGGAAACATCCAAAAAACAACAAATGGGGTAACAGAAAGAAATAAAAACCTAGCAGGTGACTTTAAAGATTTAGAATTGCCCTACAAAGTGCCACTCATGAGGTCCTTTTTCTTCTATTTCTTCCCCTCTGAGGATTCTCCAAATTCTCCTATCAGATTCTCTACCTCTACTCACCAAGAAATTTTTCCTGTTTCTTACAACCAAACAATTCTCTTCACAACACCTCTATTTTTCTCTACTGTTGGAGAACAGAAAATAGAAAGATCAGTTATTTCTCTTTTTCATTTCGTTCCCCCACTTTATTAAGACATGTTCATAGTCTGAAGTTCATTTCAACTAAAAGTCATGTCTAAGATTTAATTTGGCATTTCCTGTTGTTTATGGACTAGAGGTATTTTCATCATCTCTCTTTAACGTGAAATTCTCTTTCCCCCATCTCTCATAACAATTAGGGGTCTCTATCCCATAAAAAACTCTTCTTCTCATGGTCTCCCCCAAGAAGTTCTCCTCCCCATCTATTCTCATCATAAGGATCCCCATCATGAGGCTCTCTTTCCCTAATCTTTGTCCAATAATAAGGTCCATTCACCACCATCTCCCCCATGATAATCCTTTCACCTTCATCATTCCCCCACAATAAGTTTCACCCTACCATGAGACCATAATCTTCTTCATCTTTCTTTTATGAGACCCTTCCCATTAAACTGGTTTTACCCCACAATGAAGCATGGATTATTTTGTTTCTGTCATGAAGACTTATTTTTACTATCTTGGGATTTGGATTTTAATTTTTTTTTTTTTTGCTTTTTGCACCTAATGTAACCATTTCATTTATAGTTCAATCTCTACCGATCCCTCACTTTGTGCTCAGTTTTCTGAGGCTTGTGGTGATAACAAGACCTTCCCAAGTGCGGCTGGTGAGCTAATATACAAGAAAGGATCTGGTTACAATTGTGGTTTCTTGGACAGGAAACACTTTGTGTAATTGAAGCTTTCATTGGCAATCTAGGAATCGAGAACTTGCCATATGACATTTTTTGCCAGTCAGAAAAAAATGTCTTTCTCCATTTTCTGAATTTTATACAATAACTTATCATCATTATGGAATGATGAGGTGACACAATCAGTAAATGATACTCTAAAATAGGCACTTTCTACAAAAGCTGGATTGTGTCAGTGTGTATAATCATAGTAACCTGAAATCTTTCTGAGCACAATCTCTTGTCTTTCGGAGAATGATATTATATCATGGAGTTATGAATTGTAGGAACCTAAATCTACAGTCACAGAAATGTTTCCTAACTCTCCGATGTGTGTAGGAAAACATACTGCATGTTCTGCAATTTGCAATAATGACTTACCCAATCAGCCAGCAGATTTCTTGGATATTTTTGCATTAAAAAATACAAACACACAAATTTCCTGCTAGGTCCTTGACTCTCTTGCCACTAAAAGACCTAGCTTATATTTTTTACCCCCTCCCCCTTGAGAGTTGTTCCTTCTTTGTCCTCTTTGTGTTAAGGATGCCCAGGCTATGATCTGTCTTAACTCTGAAGTTCTCCCCCTACCAAGGCTCTCCAAATGACAAGGGGAAGAGAAAAAACTGGAATCCTGCCTGCTGAGAACACTGCAGGAGCTGGCAGGGAATCAACCTTGTAGAGAACCGACAATGCAAGCTGAGTCCAATGTGAAGGCCAAATGGAACAAGGGACATGCATTTTCCTGACGTCAGACATAATGTCTAACATCTTGGAATTGAGGGCAGCATACCAGGGTCTCATAGCGTTTGCACACTATTTGAAGGGAAAAGCAGTAATGCTCAGAATGGATAACACCACAGCAGTGGCCTATATGAAGAGGAAGGGGGCACCAGAAGTTGATAGCAAAGTACCAATCGGGCCTAGGCACAGAGCAACCTATCAAATCTATCTGCAACATTAGTTCCAGGTCACCTCACTACTAAGCAGATTATCCATCCAGACATTACTTAGACAACAACAAGTGGGAGCTGAACAACTACACATTCTAAGAGTAATTTTGTGGGATGAAGTACCAGAAATAGTTTTTCTTGTCTCTGGAACCAACTTCAAGCTTCCAATCTATGCTACAGGGTCTTCTGGTCCCCAAGTGATGGGCACAGGTGCCCTGATCTGCTTTTTGAATTGCAAAAGCACCTACACTTTCCCTTCTGTTCCCCTCATCCATCAATTCCTGGTGAGAATATGCAGGAAAAAATTTAAAGTTATAGAAATCATAACATATTGGCCAGGATGTCTGTGCTTCCCACTATTTGCAAATGAACATTCAGAATTCCTGACCACAACTCGGGCATTTAAACCTACTATGCAAGGGGCCAGTTCACCACTCATGTCCCTCTTTAGCTCTTTAGGTTTGGACTTGGGGTTCTCAAAGAAGGTAGCGGACATGCTCCTCCTCTCTAGGAACCCGATGCCCATTCTGACTGAGCTCCAGAGATTCTGTGCAGAGGTGAGAGAAAGTTCCAGAAGGACAACCATAACTTCAGCCCTCCACCAATTTGGGCTCTATGGCAGAATGGCTAGGACCTATGGACCTCTGACTGGGATGAAGGTTCCTTTTCCAACATGACAAAGACCCAAAGCACACATGAGCGGCCTACGGCTAAATATGTGAGTGTACTAAACTAGTTGAGCCAGAGCTCTGACTTGAACCCTGTTTAACATCTCTGGAGAGACCTGAAAATGAACTACTGATGGTCTGCATCCAACCTGACTGAACTTGAAGGGTTTGAAAAGAATAATAGTAGAAATTACCCAATCCAGTTGTGTACAGCTTGTTGAATCATACCCAAAAAGACTGAAAGTTGTAATTGCTGCTAAAAGTGTTTCAACTTTATACTAGTAAAGTAGTAGTTACTAGTAGTACAAATAAAAGAGCTGGAAACTTATGAAAAGGTGTTTTTTTTTCTTTTTAATAAATGTACTAATTGTCTGAAATTCTGTTTTCAATTCATCATTATGTGGTATTGAGAGGAGGTTAATGAGAAAAAAATGAATGTAAACAATTGAAGTATTAGGCTGCAACATAACAAAGTGGAAAAAGTAATAGTTTCTGAGGCCAATATATATACATTTTGGCCCATCATTACATAATAGTACAGTAACTATACATACAAAGGAATACAATGTATCTCCATACTGTAGTGTTTAAGGAATTTGTTTGAAGTGGTAGAAGAGCAAATGATTAGAAAATAAAATAAAATAGCACATAACATATATAAATGATTTATATTTATACAGTGAAGATGCAGAGTCTGATAAATGTATCGTTTTTATGATTATTAGTCTGATAATAAATGAATACATTTCTCTGCACTGACAATTCAATCAGCTATTGCCTAGGAGAATTTTGACAATTTCCTTATTGTACTGTGCTAATAGTAAAACGATAAGCCCAGGATTTGGGTCCTTCTACTGATGCATGATTAGCCTGTGCTAGGAGAGAATGGAATATTCTGAAGTCCTTGTCTACTGATATTGGCTTTTCCTTCATCGTAACACTGGCAGTTGCCCGATGTGTTCAGCTGCGATTCTCTGAATAAAACCTCCAAGTCGGATAATCTCTACATCTCTTTTATTAGATATTCAGCCTAATGCAGTTAAGGGAAAGTTTACAGCAATCCTTCTGTTTAAGAAGTAATTAAATCTTCCGTTTGCTGATGACAAGCAATATAATTAGCTTTCTGCAGTCTAGATGGCCTCATACAGCCACTTGTGACCTTAAGAAGTTTAATTTAATTCTTGGCTTTGGAGAAAAGTGATTTGAGAGAGAAAATCTAAATTCTGCCCATTGTTACAGATGTGAACCCTGTGTGCAGACAAGGCGTTTTGCTGAATTAAGAGATTTCTCTGATCTCAAAGAGCAGTTTAAGCATAGACTGTCTATAATTAAATAGATATTCACACCCCAAAAGCCTGCAAAGAGGTCAACATACCCCAACAGACAGGCCCAGATATGGGGAATGTTTGCAAAGACAGGAGCCTAGTGTGGCACAATCAAAGGCAGTGACAGACTACCTTCACTTTTCAGTTTCTCTTTTATTTGAAAAAGGAAAAGATCAAGTAGTACAATTCATAAAAAAAAAATTAAAAGAAGTGGACCACCTGGGGGAATAAAAGCATGCACCTGGTGGCAACATTCTGGGGGTGCTACAGGGTCTACCAGTTGAGTTTTTTAATATGTCCATAAAATGCACGTAGAATATTGATCTACAATTGAGTACAAAAAAATAGCCACCAACATCAGGAAGCCTTCCTAACCTCTCTGGCCTTAATTTTGTAGATCACCCTCCACACTTTTTTACAGAAAACCACAAGTACTAAGAAAGGGCTTTACCTTGGACCAGGTTACCCTGGACCTGGGCCTTTCCTTCTTTGCTGTACCTATCCCCAGGCACATAAATCCCACACCATCTACCACCATCTACCCATGGTACTGTTGTGGTAGGAAGAATGCAGCATTAAGTGTTTAAACATTGGAGCTAGAGTTAGGAGTGGTATTTGCTCACCAGTTGGGGCAAGTTGCATTTATCAAAGATCTCCCTCTGATAAAACCTTCCTCCTCTTTACTCTCCAGAAGGATGGTGACATCTTTGTTTAGGCATCAATAACTATGATAACTATAACTATAACAATAACTATAATAATGTCATACTTGTGTTGTGGCAATGTATATTTGTGGGTACAATCCCATTGGCAGACATGTAAAGTATATACTGTCAGCAAAATCAAATTCAATTGACTGATGCCTGTAAAAAAAGTTAAAAATACAGTAGCCACACCTTTGTTTGCAATTATGCACAAATACCATGCTACATTCCTATTCCCATCACCTGCAAATTGTGCTTTCCTTAAATCTTGGCCCTAGAGCCACCACAGGGGCAAAGAAGTATAATCACTTTACAGTCTTCTCCTGCCACCGCTACCCCAGAAGATGACAAAGCTCACATTTTTACTGGACCTTCAAAAAAAACCTTGTTCCTCACGTCCTCTACCAAGAAACTTGACTGGGTCATTGCTCTGTCTGTCATCCTTACTTTCATCAAGAAATTGTTGAAATATTGAGTGGGAAGGTCAGGCTGGAGCTTGAGGGACCTGCAGGTTTTAGTGAGTATACGAGAGTCAGCACAGATTGATGAACTGATAGCCTACAATAGTATTTGCCCAGTAGTTATTATCCGAATACAGTGGTACCTTGGTATAAGTCCGCCTTGGAATAAGTCCAGCTTGGTATAAGTCCTGTTTGGACATTTTGCTTGGTATACAACCTTTGTGCTAGAACTTTCATGGCTCAAAATGGGTGATAACACCGCGCACTACCCTTATTATCCTCTCTCTCGAGACAAAGCCACGACTGCCCATGAGCGTCAGTACACCAGTTGCTACCATTCAGTGAACAACCCGCGCTATAACTCTCTGTGAATTACATACCATCCCCTCCTCCTCCCTTTTCAGCACCATCCTAGTACGCACTCAACTCTTCTCAGCAAAGTGAGGTTAAATTTTCATTTATGTAATCTAATTGGTTTTGTATTTATGTACTTTAGTATTAGGCAGTGTTTAAATTATTTTATACAACCCCATCAATGTATAATATGTCAATAACAATAGGATTTTTTTTCATGGGAACGGATTAATCATTTTCCTTTTATTTTCTATGGGGAAAAAAATTTGTTGTAAGTAATAATAATAATTTGGTATAAGCCTTGTTTAGTATAAGTCCAAGGATCTGTAACGGATTAATGACTTTTATCGAGGTACCACTGTATTTCACTTTGCAAATAATTAAAAAACTATATTCTAAGCTACACTTTAATTTGGGGGCATGTTTCCAGAGGCCACCCTGATTCCCAAGGTTTGGTGACAATACATGTTTTAGACATAGGATTTTCACTGTGAAAACAACTTAGATAAAAATGCCTGACCCTTCCTAATGATGACCTTTAAAGGCTAACTTTAAAGGAAAACAAGAAGAAAATACTGTTATGTGCTAATATGCATTGAACAAAATCCCATACATTTACAATACATGGGCACACATCTACTATGGCATATAAACAGGAACTTCAATACATACCTTGATATATAAATCTTTTACAGGATAAACATTTTTAATAGAATGCTCAATGAAAGTGAAATGACTGAACAGGTTTTGACAGGTCTTGAAATCATTGCACAGATAATTTGAACCCACTGATATTGAATAAATTATTGCTAAATTCCCTTAACGTAATGAGAAATTACTTATTGGTGCTAATCTTGCCACTTATATTACATGATGCCACAAGACAGCTCAAGTACATTCAAACATCAAAGCTGAATCATGTAATCCTGGATAAGGTCTCATGCTGCCTGTCGGCCATCTCATCATGGATGTCTGACCGATTCCTGAAACTCAACCTGGATAAAACAGAACTCATCATCATCCCCCCCTCAAATTCCAAATCCCCCCCTGACATATATCTAACTGTTAACAACACTGTTATTCGGCCCTCCCCTCAGGCACGTTGTCTTGGTGTCACCTTTGACTCGGCCCTCTCATTTACCCCCCATATTCAGAACATTTCCAGGTCCGGTCACTTTCACCTACGCAACATCTCCAAAATCCGCCCCTACCTGTCCCCTGAGACCCCCAAACTCCTTGTACACGCTCTTATCTCCCGTCTGGACTACTGTAACCTCCTCCTCTCTGGTATTCCACTAACCCGACTCTCCCCTCTACAATCTATTATGAATGCTGCAGCCAGACTCATCCATCCTTCCCACCGCTCCTCTTCCGCTGCATCTCTTTGTAGTTCTCTCCATTGGCTTCCTTTTCACCTTAGAATCAAATTTAAGCTCCTGTGCTTTGCCTTCAAATCCCTCCACAGTTATTGTCCCACTTACATTTCTGTCTTGGTAAAAAAATACTCCCCTTGCCGCTCTCTCCGCTCCTCCAATGACCTACTAATGACTTCCTCACTCATAACCTCATCACACGCACGAATACAAGACTTTTCTAGAGCTGCTCCAACTCTCTGGAATGGTCTTCCTCGTCCTATTCGGCTTGCTCCTACTTTCTGCTCATTTAAAAGAGCACTCAAAACCCATTTTTTCAAACTTGCCTACCCGGCTTCTTCTGTCATTTGAAACCATCACTACTTCCCACACTACATATCTCCCATCCTTTTTTGTGTGAATTTCCCCCACCTACTAGATTGTAAGCTCTTCGGGGCAGGGTCCTCTCCTCCTGTATCACTGTCTGTATTAGTCTGTCATTTGCAATCCCTATTTAATGTACAGCGCTGCGTAATATGTTGGCGCTATATAAATCCTGTTTAATAATAATAATAATAATAATGTAAGGGTCATGAAAAAGGAAAGGCGCTCACTGCCCCCCTATTTCATCACCCAGCTTCATAGATGTTGAAAAAGGTAATATGAATCACTACTATGCTATGACATATCACACATTATATGGGACAGATATTAATGCAGCACAACCCTTGGTGAACCATCCTAGGGTGGCCCACCATCAGTTCCACCTGTGCACGCGTCTTCATATCACAGGAGTTAAACTAGTCAGACATATTGAGACCAATGGAGGTATCGCACTAAAAGAGAAAGAATTGTTTGAGGAGCAATTCAGTATAGCAGAGGAAAGGTGGAGAGTAATAGAAAATGGTGAACAAAATATGGTAAGTGGGTAAGCAACAACTGAAGAAAATAAAGAGGAGTGGGGGAGAGTTGGAGGGGTTGAGAAGATGGAAAAACTCTGGGAAGACCAAAAGACCCTTTAACTACACCCAGCAGAACCAGAACGAGGAAGACCGATATTACAGATTAGAGGTTTCCATGAGAATGATCTTATTTATTTTGTCCATAAGCTTATCAAAGGAGGCAGCAGCTTTTCCCAATACTAGGTGATACATGCTCTGGCAGCATTTCTCAAACAGATGAGCGCAGATCTCTAATAGTGTTGCATGCATACATTTGTATTGTGTATTAAAAAGAAAGATGGGTTATCCAAGAAAACAGTTGGTGAGTGAATGTAAGAATTCCTGATCTCTGCACAATGTTGACATGTGTGGCGTGCCATAAAGGCTTAAGGGAAATGGTTGATGAGTGAAACGTTGTGCAGGGGGTAGCTATGAAAAAAATTGGAAGAAGTGATCTTCAAAAGTCAAGTTTATTTGCTTTTTGCTTTTGCCTTGCATGTGGGTTTAACAGATGCAAATTCTTCATTTAGTTGTGTTTCATCTGTTTTTATTTTGCTGTACCACAATTACCACCCTATAGTGTAATGCTTCATAGTGGGCACCCATAAAAACACGTTATTTCTGAATCAAGAGTCCACGTTTACATAAAATAGTTTTATGTACTATATTTGTAGCCCTGATATCATTGCAGACAGTCTCTGTGGTGATGGCACATTACTTATATTGAAATCATAATGTTTTGTGGTTTTGGATTTGGTCTCTTGCCGAAACCATCATTTCTGAAAATTAATCTGAGCTGTTGTTATAAATAAACACTTTTTTTGTTTTAGGATTAATATGTCAGACCAGAGGCTTCACTTTTCTGTTTTTAGTGGGTAATGTTTAACCCTGGAATTAAATATAGAAATTCTTCTCTGTACCTTACTCCAGCTCAATACCGAATTTTTGCTGGATAATATAGTACCATAATTCTGAATAACCTAATTATCACAACACTATCATAACCCCATCTGGACTGCTGTAGCCATAAAACTGTCTAGCCAGTGGAGATGTAAAAGGGGCATCATGCTTATGTTTAGCAATTTAGCAATCCAGTTTAACCCCGGTTTAGCATGGTGGCTCAGTGGTTAGCACTCTGGCCTTTGCAGTGCTAGATCCCAGGTTCAAATCTCAGCCAGGACACTATCTGCATGGAGTTTGCAGGTTCTCCCTGTGTCTGCATGGGTTTTCTCTGGGTACTGTGGTTTCATCCCAAAAACATGCAGTTATGTTAATTGGCTTCACCCTAAAAATTGGCCTTAGACTGTGATAATGACATATGACTATGGGGGGACATTAGATTGTGAGCTCCTTTGAAGGACAGTTAGTGACATGACTATGGACTTTGTAGAGAGCTGCATAATATGATGGCGCTATATAAATACTGTGTAATAAAAATAATATTTCCATATACCCATAAAAATAGTAGATTAGTGGTATCTGTGGTATTTTAGTCCATCTAGTCATTAGACAGCAAAGACAGGTCGGTAAGCTTTCTCTACTGCAGTAAAGCTATGCAGCCTTGTCTCTTTTTACCCCACCCTATGACTGGACAGTGAGGGCAGCAGGGGCAAATGTAGCAGCACACTTTACCCTCTCACAATATCAGCATGCTCCTTTCCAGCTTAAAGGCATTGCAGCACATATAACCGACCCCTAGAATAATTCTCCCAACAATCATCTCGTCACATTATCAATAAACTATTAGTACCGGTATTTGACATTATTGTGCCCCATTATAAATCACTTATCAGTATAGTACAGTATCAACCTATGAGTAAACTATATTATCTATCTACCATCATGGCCACACCATTCATCTCTTATCACTGTACTATTCTAATGTGATAACACCATATGATCAAACCAAATCTTTGGCATCAAACATCATTTGTTAATCATTCATCAGTATTCCACAATTTTCTTAATTCAACTACCAATGTATCACGTCATCAATCACCCATCCATGTGTCACAGCATCAAATACCCATCAACACGCTACCTAAATTATAACCCATCAATGCGCCATATTATTAATTATGTATTAGTACATTATCTAACACGTACACCTACAGTTTACCCTGACCTACCTTACCATAGCATTTATTTTAGAAAATAAATTATTTTATTCTTTTTTCACTCATCCCTGCTCATAAATCTGCCACTAATCACCCATTTTATCAATCATCTATCAATGTTCCACACCATCAGTTACCTATAAATGTGCTATATCATCCCCTATACATCATCCATAAAGGTGTCATATTTTAAAGTGTAAATTCGCCAAGTGCCACATTGTCAACATCCAAATGTCACAACATCACCCACATGAACAAAGCACACAGATATCACTCATGCCTGTGCCACATCATCTTGGTGTTTTATTTTCGTGTATGGTAATCCCCTAAGCAGACTCTTCTTGTACAATCTATCATGAATTCTGCAGCTGGACTTGTCTATCCGTCTACCACTGCTCATCTGCTGCTTCTCTTTGTAAATCCATATGCTGGCTTCCATTTCACCTCAAAATCAAACTCAATCTACTGTGAGCGTTTTATTTACATTTAAACCCCATCCACAGGTTTTGTCCAATTTACATTTCTGGTCTCATATATAAGCCCCCCCTCCCGCTCCTCCAATGACCTACTGATGACTTGTCCAGGGGTGAGACTTTCTGGGACTCCCTTACCCATCCTATTCGGCTTGTTGCTACCTTCTGCACATGGAAAAAGCCCTTAACCCCATTTTCCTAAACTCACCTACCCATCTTCTGTCTTTTAACCCCCAATATTTACCCACCATTCTATATCCCTCCTATTTTGTACTACCCCACCTCTTAGACTGTAATCTCCTTTGGAGCAGCATCCTCTCCCCCCGTGTCATTGTTTGTATCTGTCCATTATTTGCAACCCTAATTTACGGGGCTCTGTAATATATTGAAACTTTATAAATACAGTTTGATTAAAATCATTAAATAATAAATCCACAGAACCACAGCAGGAGACTTGTTAATAGATGAAAAGCACATTGGGAAGCTGTGAACACATTCACACATAGGAAGTGACTATAATCAATGTTTATTTTGGACACAACACTAATTTATTCCACATTGTAGACAATACTGAGGCCACATCAGGATAGACCTTTTACAAAGATTATAGTGTTTTGTATTGTATTGTAACTGATATAATCAATGATATAATGGTATTTTCATCCAAAAATTTGGATTCAATTTCGCCACAAGCCAATCAATGCTGAAAATAGAGACATCAATTCTTTCATTTTACCTGAGTTCCATTATATTAAAGGCTTCAGCCTAACTAGAACCATTTAACCCCCTACTATGTTGGTAGGGTAAGTCCTTTTTCTAACAAAGAACACACTATTTAACGTTACGGTTGCTCAGTAAAAGCAGTGAAAATGACTTTGCAATGAGTTCAGAATTATGTGCAAGAAAATATAAAATAAACATGATATTTGTTATCTTATGATTAGATGGCTAAAGTAAAAAAGCTTTTAGTAAACACGCGTTGTGTAACAATTAGCGGACGACCGGTCATTAGTCATTCGTTTCCAGCGATAATTATTGCACGTGTGTATGTAGCCTAATTCATTACTAAGTTTGTGGTTTAACCTTTGCAGATAAATAACTATAGTAAGTGAACATCCTAAACTGCTTTAGTAAATCAATCCATCTTTTCTGCTTTTCATTACTGACTAATTTGACATACATTTCCAGAAGATTTATTATTCCTGACAAATGTCTGTCACCCTGATTGTTAGATTCTACTTTGTCATTAGTTAATTTTCTTTTGGTTTCCAAATCTATTATTTATGGAAGCAAAGCTGTTAAAACAAATAAATAATTCATATTACACTTTCATAATTAAGTAATGATTGGTTTTAGAGTTTTATGGTCTGCTCACCATTCTGCACGATTGCCTTCTACCAGCAAGATGAGATTGGAAATAATTTAAAAATGTTGATAGCTATCACTATGAAAATATAGAGGTAAGTTGGGCTAAATCTTCTTCAGAATTACCCTGAAATCTAGCATCTGTCATTCACTCACAGGTAATATCACAGCCCGTACTGCCTGCAAATTAAAGACTTGGGAAGATCTGGCACAACCATTAGGAATGACTAATGTCTACAGCATATTCAGGGAAATATTTTCTGAGCTAATAATACAACAGAAATATATATTTATGTATTCAGCCCTGGGAATAAATGTTGAATACATTGTTAATAATTACCACTGATGATTGAAACATTTCACTTTGAGCAGCACATTGAGTAGCACAAACCATATACATCCTAAATATAGAGCCATTTATCCCACTGTACACCCGGAGCAGCTGGCTTATGCAGTCCAGTTTTCGGCACCAGTTCACAAAAAGGACATTGTGGGATTGGAGAGAGTGCAGAGAAGGGCAACTAAACTAATAAAAGGAATGGAGGAGCTCCACTATGAGGAGAGATTAGCTGAACTGAATCTATTCTCCCTTGAGAAGAGACGTATAAGGGGGGATATGATCATCCTGTATAAATATATAAATGGTCCATATAGAGAACTCCCTTCCCCATTATTCACTTTGAGATCATTACAAAGCACAAGGGGGCGCTCTTTGTGTCTGGAGAAAAAGAAGTTTAAGCTCCGGATAAGGAAGGGATTCTTCACTGTAAGTAAGTGGTAGTGGGAAGGTGGGGGGAGGGGTAATTGCTTTGAACCACTTAGGCTAGGTACACACATGCACAAAGGTTCATTTTAAAACCTTTATGGTTCCTTAATAAAGGTAAGGACCTCTTATTTTAACATAACAGTGCATGCAGAAGTTTCATTGCCATATTTTTTATTTTTTACTATCAGAACATGGATTTGTGAATTTCTGTTTAATTGCAAGTATTATTTTTATGTACCTTGTGCATGGTTCTGTTTTTTAAGTACTTTAATACTTATGTTTGAGATTGTGATGATGTTTTAGACAAACAAAAGTTAGACGACCAAAATGTCCTGAGATAAATGTTTCTCTTTTCTTTCATCCAACTTTACGAATCGACTCTTTTTTAATTTGTTATAATATTTCTTAGAGTTACAGTAACATACATAAAGGTGAAGTGCAAGTAGACAATAAAAAGCCAAGTTTATTTATTATTTAAGGTATTTCAAATCTATCTCAATCTGTAAGTATTGAATATTTGTGCAGTGGATCTAAAAAATGGAATCTGCTGATTGGAGGAAAGAGAACAAGGATGATTCTATCAGTAAGGTGATCCAATATTCAATCACTATCTTATAGAAACTATTTTGTGTTTAGTGACTCTCTAAATAAGGAAGAACACAGGTGGTAAAACAGTTTACAAATGTGTAATTGTTGATTTGCTTAGGGTTAACCCCAACTTTCCCTTTCAGCTGACTTCAAGAAAACCGTAATCATTTTCTAAAAATTGATATTTCACCTACTAAACAAAATAACATTTTTGGAGGCAGGTTGAACTCCTGGTGAGATAGCAGGAGCAACCTTAAAAAGTTTTTTTGATTTACTCTGAAAGAAGAGTTTGTCAGATCCGACCCAAAAAAGTGTGGGCCAGAGTTCCCCTTTAAATTTATATCTATGCTGGTATTTTGGGAAATGTGATTCATACTTCTAGATACTTACTGTGTTCATTGTGATTTCCTAGGCTGAAAAATGTATCAGGATCAAATTTTGTTACTATGGGAGTTTATGGTGACTTCTTACATTACAAACAAGGGGTGAAATATACTATACTGATAATGAAGGATACAAATTATAGCCATTGCATTGCTGTTATTAATACATTGGAAATTGATTCACTGTATAATAATAATAATAGATAGGAGTTAGTCACTCACCTCCGCCAGGCAGGACGTTCCAGTTCCTGCCCCTCACCAAAACCCGGGGTCTTGACTTATGTCCTCTGGAAGGCTGCAGCAGAGGCCCCAGACACATTATTATCTATTTCTGCTTACTGGACATTATGGAGGCTGTTAATCCTGTTTATGGATAAATGTTCTGGCAGCCATGCAGTATGGGAATTGCTTTGGCATCCATGCATTATGGTCATATTTCTGGCAGCCAAGCGGCATACTGTGAGATATGTGTGCAGCCAATGTACTAAAGCCAAACTTGTCCCCACCATCAGGAGTAAAATTCTCAACCAATATTTCTCAACCAACCTGCCTAATTGGAAACCTAAACAAATTAGATAAGACAGAGGTAATCGCATAGAGAACAATTTAAAAACTATAAAAATCACAAAAATCAAGGCAACGTGCACTGTAAAAACACCGGAATCCAACTTTAGTTGGGGTCTCTGTGTTGAGGTGTCTGTGTTGGGGTCTCTGTGTTGGGGTCTCTGTGTTGGGGTCTCTGTGTTGGGGTCTCTGTGTTGGGGTGTCATTGGGCTAAATAGTCATGTTTTCAAGATATGATACTTTTGTTGGTTGGTTTTAGTGAAGAGGACCTATGGCCCCTTTCATCCTGAATTTTCAAAACCTCATAGGATTTGGTTAATTCCTTTTTATGTTCTAGAAAAGTTAAAATCTAAATTTGTTTTTGGTACCCTAAGCGCGATATTACTTTGCAACTGAGAATTTGTTTCAACACAACGACTTGCTGATAAAAATACAAATAAAGAAATCCTATTATAACATAAACTTCAATCTTAGACCACACTGTAAAGGACTATTTCTAAGTTTTTAGCTCGTTCTAGAAATATTTCCATCTTGACCACCACACAAAGTGATTTCCACAGATAAATATTTTTTACAATCTGTATATCTAGTCCCAGAAATCCTTGCTCAATCTGTTCAACGCCTGACTCATGTGAAGAGAGAACAAATGACCCCCCCAGATCCGAAGTGGGAATCCAAGCTGAGTACCTACAATGCTGACAGCACTTTCTCAAAGGCACCTTGCTGATTAGCTGCTCGCAGACTTGCCGGGGAATTAGGAGGCCTGTGCTGTATTGACCTGTCCCTAATAAAAAATTAATCACCATCCCTTTGATTAACAGTGGTGTACTGTGCTTGTGAAGGGTTGAAGAAGTCATACTATATTTATATATAATTCATATATATATCATTATACAATGGCTTCAGAAAATACTCAGAAATAGTCAGACTGACTTTACTTATTTCAATTTTGTTATGTTGCAGCCTGATGCTATAATCATTCAAATTCTTTTAATTAAGGAAAATTTTGTAAATTTAATAAAAAATGGAAATCTTCCATTTCCATAAACATTCAGACCCTTCCCTTAGTACTTATATGAAAAACATTTGACCATGTAAAGCCTTGAGTCTTTTTGGGTGACCTGGATTGGGGGATTTGCTGCCATTATTCTTTGCAAGGCCTCTCAAGCTCAGTCAGGTTGAATGTGGACATCAGTGGACAGCCATTTCCTCTCTCTTCTCCAGAGACGTTCAACAGGGTTCAAGTCAGGGCTCTGGTTGGGCCACTCTAGGAAATTCACATATTTGGCCATAAGCCACTCCTGTGTTGTCTTTGCTGTGTGCTTTGGGTCATTTTCACCTTTGGCCCAATCTGAAGTTCTGAGCACTGGAAGGTTTTCATTGAAGATATCTCTGTGCTTTGCTGAATTCAGCTTTCCCTCATCCCTGATCAGTTTCCCAGTCCCTGCTGCTGAAAAACACCCCCAGAGCATGATGCTGCCACCACCATGCTTCACAGTTGGAATGATATTGGGCAGGTGATGGGCGGGGCCTTGTTTCCTCCAGACATAAGGTTTAGAATTAATATTGTTTTTTTATTATTATATTGCTATTAATAAAAAGTATTTATATAGCACCAACATAATTGAGGCTAAACAGTTCAATCTTCATTTCATTAGACCAGATAATCTTGTTCCTCACAGTCTGCGAGTCCTTCAGGGGCTTTTTTGCAAACTCCAAGTGGACGTTTATGTGTTTTGCACTGAGAAGATGCTTCTGTCTAGTTAGTTTGCCATAAAGTCCGGATCAGTGGAGTGCTGCAGTTATGGTTGTCCTTCTGGAACTTGGTACCATCTCCACACAGGATCAGTTAGAGAGGACATCAGGCACTTGGTCACCTCTTTCACTAAGGCTCTTGGGCAGGAAGACCTAGCTCCTGGAAGAGTCCTGGTTTGTGCCAAACATCTTCCATGTGAGAATTATGGAAGCCACTGTGCTCTTGGGAACCTTCAGTGCAGCAACATTCGGAATCTTGGTATCTGAATTAAACTATAGGGCACTGAATATCACTGAATAGAACAACCATTAAATAAAACATAGAATAAAGAAATAAAGATGACTTCTGTAGTTCTTAATACTGTGTATTGCCCTCTTTATCATAAATGATAGCATGCACTCTGTTGTAATAGTTGAGGATGTGGCCCTTGATTTTCTCAAAAGGTGTTAAAGCTACTCAATGATATTGAAGTCAGGAACCAGATGCACCCTGCAGCACCTTCACCTTTTTCTGCTATAGCCACTGAAGTTGTCTGACTTGGCCTTTCCACTGTAATGTTCTAGATCATAAACCCGTAAAGCATTCATTCATGTCCATTCCTTACAGAAGCTGTATTCTTCATAAAAGGCGTATTGCATCCTCTCCAGATAAAACATTTATTGGTGAGAATCTTGGTCTCATCATTCCAAAGCACTTTTTTACAGAAGCTTTGAGGATTGTCTAGATATTGTTTTGCATAATGTATGTGGACTGTTTTTTGGCACTGTAAAGGCTTTTTTTTCCTGAAACTCAACCATGCATCTCATTTTTGTGATACCTCTTTATCTTGAAACAACAACACCAGATATTTGCAGAGAAGCCTGAATTTTAGATGATTTGGTTTGTGGGATTTTATTTGCATTTTAACAAATTATCCTGACAGTTGTGGTTGCAAACATTATTGGTCTACCTAACCGAGGCTTGGTGACAACAGACGCTCTAACTTTATTAGTATTACTTCTGGCATTTTCAAATATCTGGATATTCTGTAACTTTTTCCTGGTTTGTAACATTCAGGAACTTTTCTGGCAAGTATAGTGACAGTTCTTTGGCCTTCCCCATGACTCGGTATTTTCAGTATTTTTCAATCAAGGCAGCTTTGAATAGATTTAAAAAGACTATTTATACAAAGACATAGATTACAAGGACGTTACAGGTCTATACATTCTTCCCTAATTATGCTTCATTGGAATGTGTTGATATTATCAGGCCTGACTTTAAAGGAGAACTAAGCATGAGGGTGAAGGACAGCACTAGACTACATCTCTGCCCTCTTAGCATGACACATTACAGTCCATGCAGAACTATGCAATCCATTTCATCCTTTTACTATTCTAATCTAATCTGTAAAGGAGTTTGCTAGTGACATTATTGTAAAAAAGGATTTTATAGTTCTTGCCTCAGGTATATGGGAATGATGAAAGCTATGAAGTTATGTTTATTTTACAAGAGAAAAAGAGAAGAATCTCAATTTTATTATCTTTTGAAACAAAAGCGTATTTTACTGTTGGCATGGAACCAATAGACATTTAGTGACATGAGTCTTTCATGTTAGGTGTAGAGTCCACTTTTCCACCAAATGCAGTAGGTGGACAACTTTATTGTTTGCTATAGGAGAATTTTTATAGTTATAGTTTTGTGTCCACTACCCCACCATTAATGTGGACCATTTCATTTTATGTACAGGAAAACCCTTTATTAGCTTTGGGTCCACCACACTACCACTTTATTATCCGGGACCACTGGACCACTTACCTACAGTCGTGTGGATTTCATTTTGTCACTGTTTATTTCCTATGTGAAATCACAAATTTGAGTATTCTACTAAATACACGTTTGCCATAAGAAACCTCTGCAATCTCCTTTTTTTTTTCTTTTTGTTGCTGTATTACCATAAATTTGCATGGGACTTCAGATTTTCCACACCACCATTTTCATGCACCTGGAATGTATTTAGCTGCTTTTTTAAACTTTTCATTTGTAACATGTTCCTATCGGACCTCCTGACATCTCTAGCAGTTTTGGTAACAATACTATGTACTAAAATGTTGCAATTAACTTCCATACATGTATACTGTACAGCATATACCATACCAGTCCCCAGACAATTATATATATATACATACAGTATAGGATAAAAAAAACAAGTCTCCTGTGTATCATGTAAAATACTCTCTAGTCTTCCATAAAGTGTATAATATACCCCCCAGTTTCCCTATGAGCATATACCATACCCCCCAGTCTGCAATTACCATTAGCCCTATATATCACACAGTATATACCCCCTCCCATGGTCCCTATATATAATGCAGTATATGCCCCTCCCATGATCCCTATATATCATGCAGTATATACCCCTTCCAAGATCCCTATATATTACACAGTATATACCCCCTCCCTTGGTCCCTATTTACCACACATTATATACCCCTCCCATGATCCCTATATATCACACAGTATATACCCCTCCCATGATCCCTATATATCATGCAGTATATACCCTCTCCCGTGATCCCTATATATCACACAGTATATACCCCCTCCCATGATCCCTATATGTCATGCAGTATATACCCCTCCCATGATCCCTATATATCACACAGTATATACCCCCTCCTATGATCCCTATATATCACACAGTATATCCCCCCTCCCATGATCCCTATATATCACACATATATACCCCTTCCATGATCTCAATATATCATGCACTATATACCCCCTCCTATGATCCCTATATATCACACAGTACATACCCCCTCCCATGGTCCCTATATATCACACAGTATATACCCCCTCCTATGATCCCTATATATTATGCAGTATATCCCCCCTCCCATGGTCCTTATATACCACACATTATATACCCCTCCCTTGGTCCCTATATACCACACAGTATATACCCCTCCTATGATCCCTATATATCACACACTGTATACCCCTCCCATGATCCCTATATATCACACAGTATATACCCCTTTCCATGATCCCTATAAATCATGCAGTATATACCCCTCCCATGATCCCTATATATCATGCAGTATATACCCCCTCCCATGATCCCTATATATCTCACAGTACATACCCCCTCCCATGGTCCCTATATATCACACAGTATATACCCCCTCCCATGGTCCCTATATATCACACAGTATATACCCCTTCCCATGATCCCTATATATCATGCAGTATATCCCCCCTCCTATGATCCTTATATATCACACAGTATAT